>NW_007735901.1:64890-65400 GCF_000696425.1 Galeopterus variegatus
AAACAAACAAACAAACAAAATCTTTATGATACTGGTTCTTCATTCCATTTTTACTGTCCTTAGGGATATACTCACAAGGATACTTCCAAGACTGCTCTTCTCTCCTATTGCAAAAAGCATTTTAGACTCACTTCAGAATGTCTTATCTTCATGCTTTTACCATTTGTCTCTGCACTTTCAAGCCTCTGAAAATTATTCTGTTCATCATCCCTGTGTTAGTGATAGTAGATACCTTTGCACTTTGCTATCTCAGAGTCATTTCCTTATGACTTTCTGTTATGTTCCATTTACTCGTGATCTCATTTTATAAAAAGTATCATCATACAATTAAAAGTTTTCATTCAAGTCTACCTGGAGAATGTGACTGTGTCTATAAGAGGAGATGGCTTAGTGCAGGAAGCATATTGTCACTGTCTACACAACATTGTGTCTTGGACCTTTAGCTATGATGAGCTATAATCATTAGGTGTGTTTTTACCAGCCAGGGTTTCTTCATTTACTTTTTTTTTT
>NW_007735901.1:67252-68227 GCF_000696425.1 Galeopterus variegatus
ATTGCATGATTTGGGACATGATGTAAAGTGTTAAAAATTGACAAGATTTTTTGTTTTCTCGTTGACTCTCTGAGCCAGTGGCTAGTTGTATTTATTAATGTTTCTAGTCTCACAGCGTCCTATCTCTGTTTGCCTCATTTGACACCACTGAAAATGTGTGTGATGAAAACCGGGCTTTCATGACTATCTTTTTGTTGGCTATTGGCACAGATATGTTATCTGGTGAGGATTCTTTTCTATATTTCTTTTCCTTGGCTAAAACCATGAATACATAAATAAATCACTAGGAGTCTGAAATCCTATTCCCAGGGCTTCTCTTTTGTAAACTAGCTCTATGATCATGGACAAGTGGCGTTATCTTTAGCACCTGTGTTTCTTAACATGAGAGCAATAATCTAATAATGGAGGAATGAATGAGAAGATAAAGTGTAGGTATTTTTATTTAGTAGTTGCAGGGTCATAAGGTGGCAATTGTGTCACTAGATAAGAGTCTCAACCAAATCACTGTATGATGATACATGGTGGTCATTGTTTTTGAGAAAGGGGAACTTTTGAAACAAATGTATTCTCCATCAGAAGGAAGGAATTTATCATATAAAATCACAAATTCTGAAAACAGGCAGCAAGGATCCAGATCCAGACTCTACTGTTTATTGCTGTGTGACCTCGAGCAGGTTACTTAACCTCTCTGTGCTTCTATTGCCATGGCTATAAACTGAGGAAAATATTGCCTATCTCATTGGCTGCTCTGAGTATTAAATGAGTCAATATATGAGAAGCTACTAAAAGAGTACCTGGCACAGAGTAAGCACTCAGTAGGTGTTAGAAATATTCCTTATTAGTCTAGGTTCGGAGAGGCCGGTGTCAGAAAATGCCACAATATTAACCTGATAGTGAGCTAGTTCATGTGTGTTTTCTTCCCTACATGATGACTTTGAGGATTGTTGTAGTGTTCTGATGTTCCCTAATGGCTTA
>NW_007735901.1:70064-70458 GCF_000696425.1 Galeopterus variegatus
GAAAGGTGGGCCACAGAATGAATGGTATGGATAAGTGCTAGTAGACTTTTCAATGAGATTGCTTAGAGCAAAAGTATTTCGATTTGAATCGTACCAATGAGAATTGGTGATAATGGAAAGGTTGATAGGGCTACATTTTGTAGAGCATCATATGCCCACTGTCCCTCAAACTCACCCTGGAGTGTCCCTGGGAGTACTTATCAAAAATCAGAACTGTGGGCTCAGTCAGTCACAATCCCAACAATAGTAAGTATTTTTGGCTTTGTAGACCATGCAGTCTCTATTGCAACTGTCACAAGTACTCAATTCTGCTGTTGTAGCAAAGGCAGCCACAAACATTATGTAAATGAATGGGTGTGGCCGCATTCATAAAACCCTATTTACAAAAAAAAAA
>NW_007735901.1:70997-71707 GCF_000696425.1 Galeopterus variegatus
TTTGTTTTTTAAATTGCCTTTTTCACAAATTTAAAGTCTGGAGAAGCTTCTGTTTCCCCACCTAAAGAGTTCATAAAAATGTACATCACAGCTAATTCATTTTAGAAAGACATTATTAAAAAGGCAAAAGATAGCATCCATACACATTAGTCCAACTTCTAAGAGGTAATGCAATCTTCAGGTAGTAACAGTATCAAGGTTAGGAAAGTTGCCTTAACCACTAGAGTTTATAGCTCAATTTTTCATTTAAGACCAGGGTATAAAAATGTTACAGTCCAACAAGGGACAAACTACTCTGTTCCCAAATGACACTTCTTGATGGGGCCCCAAGTTTTCCACTGGAGGTGATGTTGAGTTTTTCTATTCCACTGACCCTTGGATGTTTCCCCAGATACANTGAATTTAGAATAAACTGAATTAAAACAACAACAACAAAATGAGTTCAATAGGGAATAAAGAAAATAGTTATAAATTATTGTACTGTATTTTGATTTAATGGATTTTATAATTTCTGTTACATAGATGTAGCTTCTAGTCTCTCTCTCTCTCTCTCGTGTGTATTCCAGTTTGTATATATTCATATTCAGTATTATCTATGATAATGCTATACAAATTGCTTTTTAGGATGGCATAAGACCTGAAATGTAATATCTCTGAGTGCCATTTCTTGATGACAACACTTTCATTGAAAGTAATAATTTTCCTAATTT
>NW_007735902.1:0-1762 GCF_000696425.1 Galeopterus variegatus
CACTGGTTGAGCACAGTGCGGGCGCAATACCGAGGGTTGCGATCCCATTGCCGGTTGCGGTGAGGGTGCAACACTGAGGGTTGCAATCCCATTACCGGTCATGAAAAAAGACAAAAAGGAAAAAAAAAAGCATATCCCAAATAGTGCATGAGGCATATTTATACTGAGAAATTGTTCCTGGTTTATTCAAAGTTCAAATTTAACTGGACAACCTGTTCTCTGTGTGACAACCCTAACCCGGGACCCCACGTTCCCATACTCTCTCCTTTTCTTCACTCACTTTTGAAAGATTCGATACACTTGCTGTCACCATTCTGTCATCTCCCACGCACACCTCCATCCAAGGTCAATAATTCTGTCTTGCTGCTAAAACCAGTGTCACTTCTCACCTCTCTGGTGTCGTGGTGGCCTTGGACGGTCCTGTCTCTAGTCTCATCTGCTGGATTCCAGAGACCCTGCTCTGGGCCTTGGGATGCCACTTTCCCCTGCCTCCCCGTCCCCCACATGGCCTCCAGCTGCTCTGGTGTCCTCTGGCCCACGGCCTCACGTGCCCCCGCTGGGGCAGCCCGCGGAGTCCAGCGCTGACACTGGACCGACTCTCCTCCCCTGCCCCTGCTGCTCCTCCAGGGCTTTGTGGCTCTGCCAGCGACACCTCGGCCCTCCCAGCTGCCAGAGCCAGAAACCGAAACCGGGGTCTTGTCCCCTCCCCTCTCTCCTCTCTGCATCCTCACTGCCGCATTTCTCACCTGGATTCCTGCAGGAGCCTCCTGCCCTGGCGTTAGAGACCAGTCTTGCCTCTCTTTGCTCCGTTTTTCTCACGTAGTCAGGCAGATCTTTCTAAAATGCAAGTCTGGTCAAAAGCCTTCGCTGGCTCCTCAGGGTCCACGGGTTAAAACCTGAGCTTCTCAGGGCCGGCCCGTGGCTCACTCGGGAGAGCGTGGTGCTGACGACACCAAGTCAAGGGTTAAGATCCCCTTACCGGTCATCTTTTTAGTAAAATAAAAATAAAAATAAATAAAACCTGAGCTTCTTGATTTAACTCATAAAATCTGGATATCTGATCCCTGCTCACCTTGCGACTTCTTCTGTCTCTCCCAGTCCCTAGCCTCAGCCCTCCCATGTGCCTGGGCCCCTGGCCCCCTGGGGACATCCTGCCTACAAAGGTGTCTCCCACCGCTCAGCCCCAGGAAGGCCTCCCTCCCCACACCTCCAGCGTGAGCTTCCCACTGAGCACACAGGCCTGAGGCCCCGCTGTCTCTCCCCCAGCCTGAGCGCTCCAGGGGGGCAGCTAGTCACACCTCCTGTGTCATTCCTGGCACATAGTAGGTCCTCGGTAATGCTGTGTTGAAGGAAGACCCCCCTTAGGGAACTTTTTGCACCCTGATGCACCTCTTACCAGGTTGTACCTGTCAGTCCCCTCCATGGGAAGTCCTCAGGGGGGAAGCAGCTCCTTTATCTTTGTGCCTTTGTGTCCCACATGGCTCCTGCTGTGGAGCAGACACCCTGACAAATCCTGGTTGAGTGAGGGGCCGTTAGCATCTCATGGCTTCCTCAGCAAGCTCGCTGGGATCAGCTGCTTCGATGAGTTTGGGAAAGACATGTTGCTCGAACTTCTTTGATGGTTTAACTAATTTGAAGTACAGCTCTCTGAATCAATTTTGATATAAAAACAGGATTCAATTGACTAATAAGTCAATTGTTGGGAGCAAAAGAAATCCCAAACTCTCAATCTTTAACATCTGTTGGCACCAAAGTCTAACCT
>NW_007735902.1:2314-4175 GCF_000696425.1 Galeopterus variegatus
TACCAGGTTGTACCTGTCAGTCCCCTCCATGGGAAGTCCTCAGGGGGGAAGCAGCTCCTTTATCTTTGTGCCTTTGTGTCCCACATGGCTCCTGCTGTGGAGCAGACACCCTGACAAATCCTGGTTGAGTGAGGGGCCGTTAGCATCTCATGGCTTCCTCAGCAAGCTCGCTGGGATCAGCTGCTTCGATGAGTTTGGGAAAGACATGTTGCTCGAACTTCTTTGATGGTTTAACTAATTTGAAGTACAGCTCTCTGAATCAATTTTGATATAAAAACAGGATTCAATTGACTAATAAGTCAATTGTTGGGAGCAAAAGAAATCCCAAACTCTCAATCTTTAACATCTGTTGGCACCAAAGTCTAACCTTCTATTGTTTACAGAGAATGGCACATATTTCATCATTAGTCTTTATCACTTGATGGTACAATAGTAATATAAAATGTTTTTTTAAATAAGCCATCTTTTTTCTTTGATTTTTTTCTGTGAAAATGATGGACTTGTGTTTTATTATAGTCTTTTTAAAAAAAACATCAGTAAGGATCACTCTCCCAGCCCCACCACACGCGGACCACGCGTAACCTGCCCCGTCTGTGCTCCGCGGGCACAGCCACACAGCAGTGGAAACATCTGCTCTGCAGAGGAGGAAGACGCCCACTCTAGTGGTCATACGCCCCTCACATCAAAGTTTCCATCTTCCACTAAGAGAAGACATCTTCCACTAAGAAGAAAATCAAAATTTGTCTCAGAAGTCACCTAAGATTGTTTTTAAACATTTAGAGACTATTTCCAACTCGTATATCCCTAAACATATTAATTTATTTTGATCATAGAAATTTACATTTATTTCTATTAAGCCTAAATGATTGGATTTCCTAAGGTAACCCCCAAAGCAGATCATTTTATTCTGTCTCCATTTGCTTTCGTTGTTGACTGTCATTTAGGGGGAAAGGTGACTCACTCCAAGTTCCTGTGGTTTTCATTTATAACACCTGCACATTATACCAAAATATGAGACAGATGATGGTCAGGCTGAGTTATCTCAAATGCCCTGAGCCTGTGGGACATGACCAGTCCCTTTCTGTATATGGATAGAGGATAACAGAGAATTAAACACCATGTGCCCCAAGTCAAGAGGAGAAATTACCTCTTGGTTTGGAAAAGACAAAAAAATTACACCTAACCCTGTTCCTGAAATGGCACAGGTAGCTCCCTAAGTTTTGCTTCGTCTTCTGTTTTAAAAGGATTATACCCCTAATGATTGTTTTCTTATTCTTTCCAGAATACCAGGTTAAAAGGACTCGCTTGAAGCCTCCTGGTCAGGCTCAAAATATCAGATGATTCCACCCAGAGAACTCATATGAGCCATTTAAAGTAGGTCATGTGCTCACATCAAATCTCAAATGTCCTTATTTTGTGAGAGTTATTTTGCCCTTTCTTACTCTCAAGAAGAGTGTTTTCATGTGTTTGGTGAGATTTGTCGGAAAGTTAAAAAAATCCTCCATAAATGTCACCCTCACCTTTTACTATAATAAGAAAACCTTATCAAAATAATGAAGAAAAAGCCAAATGAAGGTACTTTGTCTATTTAAATTAAGTCAACAAATATTTTCTGAACATATACAATAATACACCAAACATAAGAAAATATATGTTTTAAAGAGGGGGAAAGGAATAACTATTACTGCGTTATATTTCTTTCAGACACTAATTTTCTTGAAATATTGCTGAAGTTTGGATCCAACTTTGTTTGTTTGGTTTTTTTTCCCCTTTTTGTCTTTTAGCGGACCGGTCTCTATGTGGGATCCGAACCCTCGGCGGGAGCACCGCCCTCTACCGAGTGCGCCACCGGGCCGGCCCC
>NW_007735902.1:4983-30335 GCF_000696425.1 Galeopterus variegatus
TGGGATCCGAACCCTCGGCGGGAGCACCGCCCTCTACCGAGTGCGCCACCGGGCCGGCCCCTGGATCCAACTTTGGATCCAACTTTTAAATCAAAGATGATAGAACCACCAGCTGAATCATCTGCAATCAAATACTTTTGTTTTCCCAGAAAAATAACCTGATACCAGTCAACATCCATTCACGTTTAAAAATCCTTGATGCATGGCAGATAGCCCTGCAGATCCACAGGGAAAAGGTGAAGAATTGAATCGATGGTGCTGGGACTGGGGTTATGCACATGAAAGACACAGAGCAGGATCATTACCTCCCAACATGCACAAAAGTCAATTCCTCATATTAAATACCAAAGACAAAACTGAGAACTTCTGGAATAAAATGTGACCAAATATCTTGATGATATTGGGGCAGAAAAGAATTTCTTTAATCAGGCAACAAAAAATATTAACCATATAAGAAAAGAGTTATAAATTTAACCATATTAAATGAAGAATTTTTTGCTTATTATCAGAAAGACAAAAAAGACACCATTAAAAAGAGGGAAAAAAATTACAAAGGAGATATTTGTAATATATGTAACTGACCAAAGGTTATCATCTATGTGATATGAAGAACTTCTGAATAAATAAGAAAAAGACAACCAAGTTTTAAAAAATGGGCAAAAAAGCTTGAGCAAGCATTTCCTAATGAAGAAACACAACTGGTTATGAACACTTGTGACAAGAGTCTCGTCAGTCATCAAGGAAATGCAAAGTCAGACCACAGCGAGGTGCCATTTACACCCAGTAGATTGACGAAATTGAGGGATTCCAATAATACCAGAGGGAAGCAAGGACGTGGATCGATGGGACACTTAGGACACTTCTATGACTGATAGGAGCATAAATTAGAACTACTACTTTGAGAAGCAATTTGGCGCTGCAGCAGACTGTTGTTCAGAAACATTTCTACCCCTCCCTGTGTTAAGATTATGCTTTTCTCTCCTATCGATGCCTGGCTCGGCTGTATGACTTGCTCTAAAGGTTAGAGTTGAACCAAATAAATATGAGCAGTCGTGGCATCTATCCCTTTGCCACGATATGGCCACTATTCCAAGGAGAAGCTGCTCCCTCTGCCTAAATCCCAGAGTGAAATAACATGGGACAAAGCCACAGCCAGCCCACAAGGGGCATGTGGTGACAGTAAGGAATGCACCTGTGTTGCTTTGTTGTAAACCAGCAAGATCCGGGGACTCCCATGTCGTTTCTGCATAACCCAGCATGTCCTGACTGATACAAGCACTAGCTATGACGTTGAGCATTCTCACTCCCTAAGACCCAGCGATTCCACTTTTAAGAAGTTTTCGTAGCACACTCCTGCATGGGAGATGTGTAAAAGAACATTCACGGCAGCATTGTTCATGATTGTGAAAAACCTGGAAACAACCCAGATGTCCCTTGGTAGAGAATGGATTGATAAATACTGGTATATTTGCAAAACTAGACAGTCAAAACAAATGCACTCAAACTACACACAACAACATGAATGAGTCTTATAAATATAATTTTGAGTGATTAAGGCAAGTCACAGAAGTCTCCATACATTACAATACCCTCTTCCTAAGGCTCAAAAACAAGCAAAACTAAATAACATAGTTTTAAGGTACATAATTATATGATAAGTGATTTTTTAAAAGCAAGGGAAAGAGAGACTCAAAATTCCAGGGACAGGTTGCCAGTGCGGAGACAGAAGATGAGAGAGGGAAGCAGCCCACAAATGGATGCTGTGACCTTGACCCTACAAAGGGTCAGGTATTAAATATTTTAGGCTTTGAGGGCTATACAGTCTCTGCCACAGCTAGTCAACTCTGCCGCTGTAGCCTTAGACGGTATGTAAATAAATGTGGGTGGCTGTGTTCCAAGAGAATTGTACTTATGGACCCTGCCATCCAAGTTTTATGTAATTTTATGTACCATGAGGTCTTTTTCTTTTCAATTTTTTAAACTATTTAGAGATGTAAAAACCATTCTTAGCTCATAAGCCGTAGAAATGGAAAGTGGCGTGTCTCCTCTGGCCACGGGAGCTTGGTAGCCCCTGCTCAAGCGCTCGGGTTCTGCTATGAGTTCGCAGGTGTCCCCTCTTTTTACTGTGCTTCATTCCTTTCATGCATGTATCACTTACTAGTTTGTGTGTATCAATGATTATGTAAAAGGTTTTTAAGGATGAAAAAAATGTAACCTGGCTCAAAGGAGAGTAGAACAAAGCTCGAAGGTAAGAGGACGGAGAGGATCAGGGGACAGGCGAGGACATTTGAACTCTTTCTGAAACTCTTCCTCAGGTCTGAGATTTTTTTTTTCACCTCAAACTTGACCTCAAACTCAGGCACCTTCATCATACTCCCTCTAACAGCGGAAGAGGTCATTGTGTTCAATGACAAAACCGATGGAAAATTTGGTTGGGGATATCTACTGCATTTTGTGGCTTATTGTCACACAACACTTTAGCACACAAAAAGCTGGATTGACTTTGATTATAACTTTAGCTTACATTGGCCTACGTGATGGAATTCAAACTATACTTTTCTTTAGACTTGAACAAAACTGTCCCAAGCCTGTCCCATATTTCTGTTCTGTTAAAAGTGGTGCATTTTTACAGGCTGACTCATTAGCATTTAGGAAAAATACATAGGGGGGCAATCCTGGGTATTATGCCATATTTTTCATTCTAGAAAGACATGACAGTGGCGTCACTTGATCTGTCCTTTGCTGCTTTTCAAGAGTCTGAACAGCTCTTTGGGTTTCCATTTCACAGTTCATTTCCTTCTTCTTCTTCTGGAAATCGGCAGCTACAGGCATCTTCCTCTTGAGCAGTTTGTGCTGGTTTCATAAACGCTAAAAAATAATTTAAAAGATACTTACATTTTATTGTCTATTTTAATCATTTAACACTTATTTTCCATGAACACAATTGCAAAACATTCTCTAAGTAGCAAACACTCTCTACTTGCTTTTTCTAGGGAATATTTAATGTAATATTTTTTCCCTTTACCAAATATTGTTATTGGTCTTTAAAAACTAAATATATATCTGTATATATTTTATTTTCTACAATGTCTAAAAAAAGACACCTATGAATCACAGTGGTATAAAAGATTAGCTGTATCACAAACATAACTTCAGTTTTAATTTAATGCAGCACAAATTTTAGTCTTGAGGGTTACTTTGAGATCAGACAGTTTATTTTGAATGAAATACTAAAGCACAAGGATTTTTTTTAACATTTACTTGTACGTGTTTGTGGAGTACAGTGTGTTGTTTCAATGTGTGCATGCACAATGATCCACTTAGCATAGTTTTGTACCCGTTTGTCCACCCCGTCTCTTCACGGCACCAGGTGTTAAGGATATTCCCACTGCTTCGACTTATTAGTTAGCAAAGAACTGATTTGTGCATTAACTTTCACATGTTATTATTTGTGTTACTGCTGAACAACTTTCAATCTCAAGCAAATATTTCTTTATAGCCTGACAAAGCAAAAGGGACTGCCCCAATTTCACGAGCACATTACTATATCAATTAACCAAAACCAAACAACCACACTACCTCCCAGAACTTAGGAAAAACTGGCAGAACTTTCAGAAAAACCAATGGGATGGATTTGGAAGTTGTACCAAAGATTAATTTAAAAATTGAGATCTGCTTCTGGAAAGATGACGATGTCATACTTTTCCATATTCTTCCTGCTGACTACTGCTGAAAACTCTGGACATTATATATGAAGATTAATTTAAAAATTGAGATCTGCTTCTGGAAAGATGAAGATGTCATACTTTTCCATATTCTTCCTGCTGACTACTGCTGAAAACTCTGGACATTATATAGGAAACAAGCATAAGAAGACTCCGGAAGGTGAAGAGAAGAAAGCAGACCAGCTTAGGATCTTGAGACCCAAGGAACAACCTGGGTTTTCATTCCATCTCATACACTCCAGACTGGGAACTAGAGAAGCCAGCAAATGAGAAATGCAAATGGGTATAAAACTTTAACCTCCAAAAAACAATGCCCCAAGAAAATCCTGCTCTATCTGCAAGACTAGGAAAGGGGCAGCAGACCAAGGCCAAAAACTTTTAGGCAGTAACCACTCAACTCTAGCAAAACACCTCAGAAAAACCTGTGGCCCTACACCCAAGCCCACCAGGAAGGGCCAAGTAGAGAGCCTAGACTTCCACCTTGCCAGGCTGTATCAAGGCTCATCTCCCCCTTCTCACTTGGGTAGTGTCAGAGGAAACCTAGTGGGAGCCTGAACTCCCACACATGTCTGACAATAACAAGGAGTCCCTCATCCCCCCCTCCATGAGGTCTAGAACCTGGACTTTCACCCCTGTCTGGCAGCAGCAAGGTGCCATCTCCTTCCTCCACTGGAGTAGTGGTCAGAGGAAGCCTGAGAAAATACAAGATTTAAATTAGATCCAGCATCTCATAATGTCATCCCCAAAATGTCTAATTTTTTATTTAAAAAAATCACTTATTATACTAAGAACCAGGAAGATCTTAATTTGAATGAGAAAAGACAATCAACAGATGTTAGCATCTAGATGAAACAGATATTAGAATAATCTGGCAAGAATGTTAAAGCAGCCCTCATGAAAATGCTTCAACAAGCAATTAGAAACACATTTGAAACAAATGAAAAATAGAAGATACAGACAAGAACCAAATGGCAATTTTAGAACTGAAAAATTATTATAACTGAAATTTTAAAAGTCAATAAATGGGCTCAACAGCAGAATGAAGAGGAGAGAGAGAAGAATCATCACCCAACCTGAACAACAGAGAGAAAAGACTTGGGGAAAAAATGAGCGGAGCCTCAGGGACATGTGGGATTATAACAAAAGATCTAAATTCATGTCACTGGAGTCCTAGAAGGAGAGGAGAAAGAAAATAGGGCTCAAAAAAGTATTTGAGGAAGTAATGGCTGAAATTTTTGAAATTTTCCCTGCCCTCGCTCAGCCAGTGAGCGGGAACCGGTCTGTATGTGGGATCCGAACCCTCTGCGGGAGCGCCACCGCGCTCCCAAGTGGCGCACTGTAGCAGTGCGCCACCGGGCCGGCCCCCAAACAAAAATCTTGACCTAAACCTCTCACACTTTATACAAAACTCAACTAAAAATGAATAATAGATTTAAGTGTAAAACACAAAACTGTAAATCTTTTTAGAAGATAACACAGGGGAAAAAAAATCTAAATCTTTGGGACATAAACTGAGTAAAGAGTGTTTAGACATGACTCCATAAATAAACAAAATTGATAAATTGGACTTCATCAACATTAAAAACTTTTTCTCTGTGGAAGACCCTGTGAAGAGGATTAAAAGGCAAACAACAAGCTGGGAGAAAATATTTACAAACCATATATCTGATGAAAATATAAAGAACTCTCAAATCTCAACAGTAAAGCAAACAAATAATCCAATTAGAAAGTGGGCAAAAGACATGAAAGAACACTTCACTGAAGAAGATATAAAGATGGAAAACAAGCACATGAAAAGATGTTCAACCATCAGAGAAATGCAAACGAAGACCACAGTGAGATGTCACTACACACCTATTAGAACAGCTGAAATAAAAAATTGTGGCAATACAAAATGCCAGCAAGGATGCAGAGAACCTGGATATCTGACAAATTGCTGGTAAGAATGTAAAATGGTACAATTCCTCTGGAAACAGTTTGGCAGTTTCTTAAACAACTAAACAAGCACTTAGCATATGACCCAGCAATTTTGCTCTTGGCCATTTATCTTGGCGATATGAAACCTTCCATCCACACAAAACCTGTATATGATTATTCATAGAAACTTTGCATGTAATAGTCAAAACTGCAAACAACCAAAATATCTCTCAGTAGGTGCATGATAGAACAAACTGTGGTACGACTGTACCATGCAATGAAGAATGAACTATCGAAACGCACAAGAACTTGGATGGATCTCAAGGGCATTATGCTGAGTGAAAAAAGCCAATCTTAAAGGGTCACATACTGTAGGATCCCAATTATATAACATTTCTGAAATGACAAAATAATAGAGATGGAAAACAGGTTAATTGCTACCAGGGGTTAGGGATGGTAGGGGAGAGAAAGTGGTTGTGACAAGAAAGGGGTAGAGGAGGGAGATTTGGGGGGTGACGGATTTTTGGTTCTGTATTTTGGTTGTGTTGGTGGTTACACGAATCTACACCTATGATAAAATAACATATGACTATACATGCACAATGTACCAATGTCAATTTCCTGGTTCTGATATTGTACCCTAAGATGTAACCTCATGAATGGCACATGAGACTTTTCTGTATTACCTTTGCAACTTCCTGTGAATCTGTAATTATTTAGAAATAAAAAGTTTTTAAACGACCTAAAATTTTTAAAAAATAGATTGAAGTTCCATTGCAGCTCACTAATTACTCATAAACACATTTGAAAAGCATTTTAGAGAGAGTTCTTTAAATGAAGTTTAGGTGACAGCTTAGAGGTTTAAATTAGAGGCGCAGACCTCAAAAGGAGCATGAAAGAGCAAACCACACAATAGGAAAAGATATTTACAGCACATGAACAACTGACTAAAAAGTTCCTATAAATTAATAAGAAAAAGACAGACAACCCTAGGGAAAATGTTCCAAAGACTTAGGCACTTCACAAAAGAGAAAATCTAAATGGCCAATACAACATGAAAAGGTGTCTCACTAGTAACCTCACTAGTAATCAGGGAAATGCAAATTAAAACCACACTGAGATACTACTATCCGCCCACCAGATAGATAAAAATAACTTTGATAATACAAAGTGTTAACATGGATAAGGATCAAAAGGAACTCACACACCACCGGGGAAGAGTAAATGGCCCAACCATTTTGGAAAACAGTTTGGTATGTCTACTAAGGACTAGGATACACAGTCCTCAGATTCCAGCAATTTTATTCCTAGGTTAAAAAACAAAAGCCAGAACAGAAACGTGTGCTTATGTGTACTGAGACACGTGGACAAAAATATCAAAACATCCTTGTCTGTAATAGCCCCAAATTAGAAAAAACTCCAGTGTCCATCAAAACTAGAACGGATGAGCGGTGATACAGTCATTCAACAGAAGAGTGCACAAAAATGGAGTCGACTAAAGAACTCAACACACAGACGGATCTTAAAGACACAACGTTGAGTGAAAGAAGCAAGATACAGAATACACACGGCATGATGCTGCTTGTATGAAGTTCACGAGCAGCCAAATGAAACCGTGTTGTTAGGGAGCAAAACTATAAACAGCAAGGAAGTGAACAACGTAAAGATCCAGATGTGGTTAGCAGCAGTGGGGGGGCTGTCACCAGGAAGGGGGTCGCAAAGGGCTTCCGGGGAGCAGATTACGTGCTATTTCTTGACCTGGGTAGGTTTACACAGGTGTTCATTTTACAACAATTTGTTAGACATTGATGTGTTTTTCTGTATATTTTACAACGTAAAAAGGTTTTATATTGTTTTAAAAAGAACCTTTACATAAATTTGTGTAGTTTCTCTTTGGATAGGACCTTATGTATGCTTTCCTTCGTATATTTTAAACAACTTCCAAATAGACACTACGGTCTTACTATGGCATTTTGGGTTAAAATTGTGCTCTCAAAAAGCTCCCCCTCTATATGAACCCCTCTTATTAAGCCTAGCCTGCTATCTCTCATCCTGTCCTTCACGGAGACAAAAAACAAGTTGCTCCCCAATCTATAAACTTTTCCAAATAAATATATTAATAGCTTTTGTTTAGTGGGTGTTGACTCTCTGCAAGGCACTCACTGTGTACCTTACAGAAATATCTTGTTTCATGAATTAATGACTGAAATTCGTTATTGGAATTTTTCATTTAATCCAGATTGGTGTTATAATAATCAATTTGGTTAAAACCACTTCAACCCCCTCCTAGTTCTTGATGCCTTCCTCGAATGCGGGTCTAACCTCAGCTTAAGGTCATTTACCAACCAGCAGTGCAGCACCAGATGGGGCAAATGTTCTTTTCTGATTCCTCTTTGTTTGTGTCCTGTATGCACAACTGACTGGCTACACACACACACACACACACACGAAAACACATGCAATAATCCAAGACTGCAGCATACTTAAACTGTCATTTTTCTAGAACCCCAGGAAGTGTCCCTCTGTACCCAGGCTTTCTCTGCCTCCACACTAATGGCATTTGGGGCTGGATCGCTCTCTGGTGGGGCACTGTCCTGTGCATTGTGGCTGTTTGGCAGCATGCTGGCCTCCACTCACTAGATGCCAACAGCACCCACCACCACCAAGTTGTGAGTACCACAACCGTCTCCAGACATTGCCATATGTCCCCTTGGGGACAAAATCACCTCTGTGCTATACTAACCTTGTTTCTATAACTTTAAAAAAAAAATCTTTTCCTTTCTACTTTCAAAAGCCTTGCCTGGAAAGAGTTCATTTCTAATACTGTTACATTATTCTTACGTTGTTTGAACATATACAGGAGTTTCTTTCTGCCCCGTTTCATGACAGAGAAACGGAGTGCGAGGAAGAACAGCAGGACCAACACTGCAGCCGATGTCAGCGCAAGACAGAAGGGGAGGATCTGCGGAGCGTGTCCTTTAAAAAAGAGCAAAAGGAGAAATGCATGCAAAAACATTCTTATGCAAATACACTCATGTTTATATCCTTTACATTGGTAAATTCCTAAACACAAGAATCAGTGCCGTAGCTACCTCCAACCTGCTAATCTAGTAAACTTAGAAAACTTAAAAAAAAAAAACACCTTAATAATTTTCCTAGAAGCCCACAAAAATTAAGCAGTTTGGCCTTTCTATCACATAGAAAATACGGGACCCTGTAATTCAATCCCCTTTTCTTGGCATTAATAAAGGTGCAGTATCCTTCTAGGGAAGGTGTCACATTGCACTGCTTGCTAATGTGCAGCTCAGGCTGAATAACAAATGTCTGAGAAGAAACTGCTGGAACCGTGAAGAAGACAGGGAAGCAGAAGGAAGGGATGCTGGACAGAGGAGCCTGTTGCAGGCAGAGTTGTGAGACATCATGATACTGGGCGTTTCAGAGAGTGATTGGGACAGTCGTGATCATTCGATCGGATTTAACAGCAACAAACCAGCTACCTGGCTCGCTCGCAGGGGCAAGCGTGGTGGTGGAGGTTGTACCTGGAGAGAAGTCGGCCGAGGTTGGTCCACAGACCACATCCCTGTCCTTCGTCCCGTTCACAAGAACAGACTTTCCATCTAAAGAACAACTTAGAAAGTTCAATGAAAAGAGTGTGAATATTAATTCAGGTACAGAGGATTCCAGTGAAAAACTTCGGCATTGCTCACCCCATGAACTAGCCTAGTGACAATGATCTTTGGGGGGTGTATAGGCAATGGGAAGATACTTTGAAAAACTTCCACTTGGCCACCTGGCTTCCTCGTCTTCCACTCGGCTTTCGAGCTGGCCGTGGTTCACTCACGCTACCTAACTAGCTTCCTCTTTCTTCCCAGACTGGGAGCGACGCTGGGCTCTTCCCTGTTCCATGACCGCTAAGTTCACCCTGTGTTGCCTGGTTAGTCTCTCACCCCAACTTTTTAATCATATCTGACCACCTCTGGCACCTAGGAAGGATAGCATAGGGTTAGAAGTTCCCGCATTGGCATCAGACAAACCAGGGATGAGCCCGGGATCTGCTGCTTCGACCTTGGGCAACTCATGAAATCTCTCTCAGCCTCAGTGTCCTCATCTCTTTGACCACCTCTGGCACCTAGGAAGGATAGCATAGGGTTAGAAGTTCCCGCATTGGCATCAGACAAACCAGGGATGAGCCCAGGATCTGCTGCTTCGACCTTGGGCAACTCATGAAATCTCTCTCAGCCTCAGTGTCCTCATCTGCAAAATATGGACTGTGTATGTCCCCAGGGCTGTGGTGAAGCACAAATGAAGGAGACCAGTGACACACAGTTGTGTGCCTGGCACACTCAGATGATAGCTGCCACCATCATCATTGTCATGGTCATCATTGCTGTTTTGTTTCTATGCCTTTTCTCTTGTCCCTTTACCTATTCCCCCCCCCAAGCCCAATTCAAACCCACTTTTTCATGTAGACTCACTTGACTACTCTGAACAGTTTGTGTTAAAAAAGACCTTTTTAAAAAGAAAACTTTCCAATCTGTTACAAACCAATACATGTGTAAAATATAATAGTATTGTAAATGTAAAATAATAATAAAATGATTTTCTAGTAAGAAAATCAAGTGGAAAAGAACAAGGCATATAAAATACAAGGGCCAGATCTTCACTGTTAGAGTTGACAGACCACATTACTCTGCCAATTTGCCTTAAAAATCTCTAAACACTTTCTCTCCAAGCCTGTACTGTGGGTGGACCAGCACCTGTCTGTGAGCCGGTTTGGGTAGCTCTGGTCCCACAAGTCAGCAGTCACATTCTCTTGCATACTGTTGGCTTTTTACTGAGATGGCCTTGTGTGCTCAAGTGTGTGTCACATTTTGGAGGGTAAGACGCGTACTTTCCCCTTCTCCTATATCATCCTCAGGGCTGGCGTTGCATACTGGAGAGGAGCTGACAGTGAGGGAAGGTAGTAGGCAGCAAAGAGATTAGAAGGAAACGGAGAACAGAAGGCCACTCGAGGCAGACAATGGCAAAGTCCCGCTGGCAAATCTCATCTACAGGCTCTGAGCATTATTTCTCGAGAAAATGCCCACTTTGCATGTTGGGCCACTATGACGTGCTGTTCCCATGCTGCCTGTTAGGATGCTCCTGTATGTACACGCTTGATAGGTGTAAAAACGTTCGATGATAGCATTCCTTGTCTTTAAAAACGTTTAAATTAGATGCTTTATTTTGTAAGGGAAAGGAAGTGAACATATGTTAGCAAAAGGAAATTATACATACTTTGTCCAGGGTCGACAGACACCACGTTTCTGATTATTAAATGTCCCAAGGCAACAGTCTTTACAACCTTGCATAAAAATAAAAGCAGTAATAAAAAAGAAGCACTTTCATCATTTCATAACTTATCCTGGGACGAACATAGTAAAATCAATTTAATATAACCTACACAAATTGTTCAACAATTTTAAAAACAAAACTCGAAGATTGCTAGTTTTTCTTATGCATTGGGTATTATATATGTCTAAAATGTGTGCAAATGTGTGGTTCTGGTGACTAACAAATGCTCTAATTTCAAATTAATTCCATTTATGGAAAAATAATAGATATATTATTTTATTAATTAAAATATGGTATTAATATCATAGACTTGGCTCATTGGTTTATTGCGTGTTACTTTAAGGTTCTACAAATCTATTTTTTACTTTGTATTCAAAGGATCAAGACCTATGCTAATGACATACATATGTCTACATAACAAACTTGCACTAAGTCAGGGAAGAGCAAACCTACCCTCCTTTGTTAATTCTTGACCTTGCTCGCAATCCTTCTCACACATGGTGCATAGTGCCCCCAGGCAGTGGAATCCTGAGACGCACTCACACTGTGCGTTGCTGGTGGGGGAGCACGGCTTCTTGGTCCTGAAAACACCTACAAAGACCCCCCAACATTATATTACACTTGACCTCTGAGTCCAGGAAACAAATTAATGTTTTGCAATAAAAATCATGTTCACTGTACTTATAATGCTTTTCATGACTTTAGGGTACAAATTTTACTTTTAAATCTCCATAGAGGCATTTTTACATTTTGCTAGTTAAAAACTTCTCTCTCATCAAATGACTGTTTCCTCTAATACTTAAAAATCTCAATCCACAAATAATTGCTATTATGGGTAATTATTTTATTGGACCTGCCTGTTGACAGAGAAATTAGCATCTTTGACACTTAACGATTGTCCATAGAGATCAGTCAGTAAATAGGGAATGAAACCTTGTCTTCCCAACAATCTTCTGGATAAAGAATGTGTCTTTAAAATCATACCTTCACATTGCCTGCATATGTCACAGGTCCTTTGTCCACCTGTGCTAGAGAAACTATTTGGAGGACAGGGAATGCAAATCTGGTTCTTGTTTTTCCCACAGAAAGTACCTAAGAGAGGCAGAAAATAGCTCTACATGTTTGACAATGAGCAATCATCACCTAGGGCATTATGAAGTTTACCAAAAAAATTAGATTATAAAAGATTGATTAGTTTTCTAGATGCCACAGTGATAGACATTTTTTGTTGATTGACTTTTTAAAATTATACAATTGCAAGATTGCTCTTAGCATAATCACAAAATTAGAAATATTTAATACACATATCATAGCAAACAAATCAGCAGAAATAAAATACTTCACCTATTGAATAAAATGGAGTTATTTCTCTTGCTTAATCCAGGAGGTCAAAATGACTGGATCCAGGAGGCGATCAATGTCCTTCATTGCTACACTCAAATTGAAATGTGTCTGACTTTCCCCACTCTGTGACGCCCTCTGCCGCCTGTTTACTCCCTGCTGTGCTCCCAGTCTGAGCACGGGGCCTTGCACACAAAACTAACATGTTCTGAGGTCTTGCCATGTGCCCTCCCCTGTTCTAAGCCCCTCATAGGATCCCGCCAGCAGTCCTATGAGATAGGCTCTCTTATTATCCCCAGACGACAAAGTCAAGGCACAAGCAGTGAAATGACCTGGCTGTGTCCAGTCAGCTAGTATGTAGCATCCAATAAGTATTTGTAAATGAATGAATAAAAGCTCCCTAAAAGGGAGCTCATTAGCCCTGACTACTGGACTAACTAAACCATGTGGCCAACAGAACAGACCCAATGCACATGTTAGTTTGGTACTTACCAGCTGGACAGTTACTACAGGAATCCCGCACTGATCGTATCCTCTCAAAATTCATGACCAATAGACAGAACAGACCCAATGCACATGTTAGTTTGGTACTTACCGGCTGGACAGTTACTACAGGAATCCCGCACTGATCGTATCCTCTCAAAATTCATGACCAATAGCACAGTAGCCACCATGTTGTAATAGCCATTTCCCATGATTAAATCTTGCATAGATATAATACTAGCAAAGCAGGTTCCAAAGTAATTTTAATCAAATTAGCTGGTCTCACAAATGTCACTCTGCAAAAAGTAAAAATTTCCAAGGATGAGGGCTTTTTCTCCTTTCGGAATTATCTACATTTGAACCATTACCTATACAATTCCACAAGACCATAACTCAGGGAGTTTCAGGAACAATTAATGATGGAATATTATGGAAAAGTGGCAAATTTATAGAAAGTTCTGTGACAAGGCAAGTGTGACTAAACACATAGCTTTGTGCAGGTTTGCCAGAGTTCCTGAGTGCACTTTCCAGCATGTTCTGCCAAAATGCAGAAATAACAATAGCAAGAACTTTCAGGGACTTTCATAGATATTTAGCATTAACATCCAGATTCCAAAAATGTCAGTTGCTTACTTCTCCTGAAATAGAGCCCTTACAAAGAGAATCTGTAAGTGGCACCTGACAGTTCAGTTCAGTGAGAAGGCACCTCATGACCACTATTGACAACTCTGAATGAACGCCTAGTTGCTAATGTGCTGAAAGCCCTCTCTGCCCAGCTCGTGATCACACTTTTGACAGAGAAATTAGCATCTTTGACACTTAACGATTGTCCATAGAGATCAGTCAGTAAATAGGGAATGAAACCTTGTCTTCCCAACAATCTTCTGGATAAAGAATGTGTCTTTAAAATCATACCTTCACATTGCCTGCATATGTCACAGGTCCTTTGTCCACCTGTGCTAGAGAAACTATTTGGAGGACAGGGAATGCAAATCTGGTTCTTGTTTTTCCCACAGAAAGTACCTAAGAGAGGCAGAAAATAGCTCTACATGTTTGACAATGAGCAATCATCACCTAGGGCATTATGAAGTTTACCAAAAAAATTAGATTATAAAAGATTGATTAGTTTTCTAGATGCCACAGTGATAGACATTTTTTGTTGATTGACTTTTTAAAATTATACAATTGCAAGATTGCTCTTAGCATAATCACAAAATTAGAAATATTTAATACACATATCATAGCAAACAAATCAGCAGAAATAAAATACTTCACCTATTGAATAAAATGGAGTTATTTCTCTTGCTTAATCCAGGAGGTCAAAATGACTGGATCCAGGAGGCGATCAATGTCCTTCATTGCTACACTCAAATTGAAATGTGTCTGACTTTCCCCACTCTGTGACGCCCTCTGCCGCCTGTTTACTCCCTGCTGTGCTCCCAGTCTGAGCACGGGGCCTTGCACACAAAACTAACATGTTCTGAGGTCTTGCCATGTGCCCTCCCCTGTTCTAAGCCTCTCATAGGATCCCGCCAGCAGTCCTATGAGATAGGCTCTCTTATTATCCCCAGACGACAAAGTCAAGGCACAAGCAGTGAAATGACCTGGCTGTGTCCAGTCAGCTAGTATGTAGCATCCAATAAGTATTTGTAAATGAATGAATAAAAGCTCCCTAAAAGGGAGCTCATTAGCCCTGACTACTGGACTAACTAAACCATGTGGCCAGCAGAACAGACCCAATGCACATGTTAGTTTGGTACTTACCAGCTGGACAGTTACTACAGGAATCCCGCACTGATCGTATCCTCTCAAAATTCATGACCAATAGCACAGTAGCCACCATGTTGTAATAGCCATTTCCCATGATTAAATCTTGCATAGATATAATACTAGCAAAGCAGGTTCCAAAGTAATTTTAATCAAATTAGCTGGTCTCACAAATGTCACTCTGCAAAAAGTAAAAATTTCCAAGGATGAGGGCTTTTTCTCCTTTCGGAATTATCTACATTTGAACCATTACCTATACAATTCCACAAGACCATAACTCAGGGAGTTTCAGGAACAATTAATGATGGAATATTATGGAAAAGTGGCAAATTTATAGAAAGTTCTGTGACAAGGCAAGTGTGACTAAACACATAGCTTTGTGCAGGTTTGCCAGAGTTCCTGAGTGCACTTTCCAGCATGTTCTGCCAAAATGCAGAAATAACAATAGCAAGAACTTTCAGGGACTTTCATAGATATTTAGCATTAACATCCAGATTCCAAAAATGTCAGTTGCTTACTTCTCCTGAAATAGAGCCCTTACAAAGAGAATCTGTAAGTGGCACCTGACAGTTCAGTTCAGTGAGAAGGCACCTCATGACCACTATTGACAACTCTGAATGAACGCCTAGTTGCTAATGTGCTGAAAGCCCTCTCTGCCCAGCTCGTGATCACACTTTTGACAGAGAAATTAGCATCTTTGACACTTAACGATTGTCCATAGAGATCAGTCAGTAAATAGGGAATGAAACCTTGTCTTCCCAACAATCTTCTGGATAAAGAATGTGTCTTTAAAATCATACCTTCACATTGCCTGCATATGTCACAGGTCCTTTGTCCACCTGTGCTAGAGAAACTATTTGGAGGACAGGGAATGCAAATCTGGTTCTTGTTTTTCCCACAGAAAGTACCTAAGAGAGGCAGAAAATAGCTCTACATGTTTGACAATGAGCAATCATCACCTAGGGCATTATGAAGTTTACCAAAAAAATTAGATTATAAAAGATTGATTAGTTTTCTAGATGCCACAGTGATAGACATTTTTTGTTGATTGACTTTTTAAAATTATACAATTGCAAGATTGCTCTTAGCATAATCACAAAATTAGAAATATTTAATACACATATCATAGCAAACAAATCAGCAGAAATAAAATACTTCACCTATTGAATAAAATGGAGTTATTTCTCTTGCTTAATCCAGGAGGTCAAAATGACTGGATCCAGGAGGCGATCAATGTCCTTCATTGCTACACTCAAATTGAAATGTGTCTGACTTTCCCCACTCTGTGACGCCCTCTGCCGCCTGTTTACTCCCTGCTGTGCTCCCAGTCTGAGCACGGGGCCTTGCACACAAAACTAACATGTTCTGAGTGGTGATTAGATTCTGAGGACCGTGCCATAGTGAATGGATTAATAATGGTGGTCAGGGGCATGGTTCTGAGGGCTTTAAAAGGAGAGCATGTGAGGAGGTTAGTCTCTCTCTGCGCCACTGTTTTCTCCCGCGTGAGGTCCCTGGGTTATTTCATTGCCACCATCAAGGTGCTCACCAAATGTATTCCCTGGGCTTTGGACTTCCCAGCCTCTGAAACTGTAAGCAATAAATTTGTTTTCTTATAAATTACCCAGTCCCAGGTATTTTGTTATAAGCAACAGAGACAGGCTGATACAGAAAATTGGTACCAGAGAAGTGGGGTGTTGCTTATAACAAATACTTGAAAATGTAGACATGGCTTTGGAACTAGGTATTGAGGAGAGGCTGGAGGAATTTGGAGGAACAGGCTGTGAAAAGCCTAGATGCTGGTGAAAGTTTAGAAGATAAGAAAACGAGGGAAAGCTTTAGAGATTGGCGAAATGGTAGTGACCAGAAAGCTTATGGAAATATGGACTGTAAAGACCATTCTAAGGAGGACTCAGACAGAATTAAGGAGTTTCTTGGAAATGGGCAATCATTACACTTGCTATGAACTAGCAAGGAACTTGGCTGCATTCTTTTCATGCCCCAAAGTTTTATGGAATGTGGAACTTCAAGGTTCTGACCCAGGGTATTTGGTAGAAGAAATTTCTAAGCAGCAAAGCATTCAGGAAGCTGCATGGCTACTTGCAAAAGACTACACTGAGTTATGGCAGAAAAGGCATGATGTAAATCTAGAACGTATAATTAAAAGGGAGACAGAGTGTAAAGATTTGGAAAATCTGCAGCCTAGCCATGTGGTAGAAAAGCAGAGAGCATTTTCAGGAGAAAAATTCAATGGTGCTAAGATTAGTACAAAAGAAAGAGATTATCAAGAGAAGGGGGAAAGGGCCCTGAAGGCATTGCAGAAGCCTCTGGGGCCAACCTTTCCATTACAGGCCCAGAGGCCTAGGGAGACAGAATGGTCTTGGGGAAGAGGCCTGAGGCACCCTCCACAGGCTCACTGCCCAGGGCCATCTTGGGAAGCTGCTTCCAGCATCAGCACCCCAGCTGCTTTGGCTGCTCCAGCCATGGCTAAATTGGCCCCAGGTGTGGCTGGACCCACAGCTTTGGAAAATACAAGCCAGAAGCCTTGTTAGGTCTGCAGGCTCACAGCTTGCCAGAGCTGTGGAGGCTTGGGAGCTTCCACCCTGATTTCAAAGGATATATGAAAAAGCCTGGGAGCCCAGGAAGAGATCTGTCACAGGGGTGGAGTCACTGCATAGAGCCTTCACTAGAGTAATGTTGAGCAGAAACGTGGGGTCAGAGTTGCAGCAGAGAAACCGCATCAGCACCATGTCTAGTGGAGCCATGAGAGCAGGACCGCCATGGAGACCCCAGACCTGTGGAGCTGCCAGAGTGGGACACCAGCCTGGGAGAGCTGAAGCATCACCTCAGACCAGAAGAGCAACAGAAGTGGAGCTGCCCAAGGACTTGGGGACCCAATCTCCACACCAGCATGTAGAGGATGTCAAACATGGAGTCCAGGTACGTGATTTGCCAGCTTTAAGATTTAATGTCCTCCCTGCTGGGGTTCAGACTTGTTTGGAACCTGTTACCCCTTTCTTTTGGCCTATTTCTCCCTTTTGGGATGGGAATATATACCCTATGCTTGTCCCACCATTGTATCTTGGAAGTAGATCGTTTGTTTTTCATTTCACAGATGGGACTTTGAACTTTGGACTTTTGAGTTGAAACAAGACTCTAGGGACAAAATGAATGTATTTGTATGTGAAAAGGACACGAGTTTGTGGGACCAGGGGCAGAATGTTGTAGCTTGGATGCCCCCCCGCCAACCTCATTGAGGCTTAATCCCCACTGTAACTGCTGAGGGTGGGAAATCCTACTATAGTAAGTGAAAGGTGGGGCCTTGAAGAGGTGGTCGGATTGTAGGACCGTGCCCTAGTGAATGGATTAATAATGGTGGTCAGGGGCGTGGTTCTGAGGGCTTTAAAAGGAGAGCACATAAGGAGGTTTAGTCTCTCTCTGCTCCATCATTTACTGCCATGTGAGGCCCCCGGGTCACTGTTGCCACCAAAGACCCTCACCAGATGTGTTCCCTGGACTTTGGACTTCCTAACCTCCGAAACTGTAAGAAATACATTTCATTTTCTTATAAATTACCCAGTTCCAGGATTTTGTTATAAGCAACAGAAATGGACCAATACACCAGCCTACAGTTAAACAAAATCACCACTTTAGAATTATTCTTCTGAAGGCTCTGAGCAACTTTATTCAGGTGTCTAAAGAGTTCATGTTACTGCATTTTTTGTGTGATAAAATATCATAGTAAGCTAAGGCAAATTATATAGTTGACCAGATATACACACTACCTAGACTAGCAAAAGGTGTAATATGTTTTTAGTATGATTTTCATTTGCCTAAAATACGTATCACATTGCTTTATCTATTTTAGCATTTTAATCTTTCAAATGCAATAAAAAAATTCATCTTTTTCATAAAAGCTTTCCAAATGAAATCAGAGATGACCCCAATGAAACATACTAATACTTCAGTAGTATTAATAATAATTTCATCACATTCTTAATATCTCATTCTAAGCCAAGGAATAGATTTTTATTTTGATTAAATATAGGTCTAATATTGAATCTCTCAAGTGAGTGTACTTTGAAGCTAAATAGCATGAAGCCTCAACTAACTACTCTAACAAGATAAAGAAGATATTTAGAAAAAGAAAAAAAAAAGACCCTTAAAACACACTCCTGTCCATCCAGGGCACATCTTAGATGCAATCTCATCCCGGGAATACGCACTATTTATACTTGTTGCCCTACCAAAACGTTTATCCTTCAGGATTCAGGGTCCCCACCCGCTACCCGAAGCACCTATCGGGTCCAGGAAGTCATCGCTATCAGACACTGAATTTGCTCACTTTTCCTCCCTGTTCTACACTTTCTCTACGTGGTTATCTTCTTCTATGTTAATGACTCATAAATGTTTTTCTCCAACTTCAGACCACCCCCACCACTGTGCAGTGCCCAGGACAAGAGTCCAAACAGAGGCCTGCATACTATATGTCCAAATATTTGGAAGTTATACATCAAGCTAAATATGCCATTAAATAAAATATGTTCTATCCAGCTCAAGGCCCCATAAAGCACACACACACACCCCTAACACGCGAGTGTGTCTGTGACTGGGGATCTGGTGCGTGGTGCTGGCATAGAGGACACAGAACTCTCAACACTAGCTCCACCTGCCCTTGCGACTCACACCCTCAGGCCTCCATAAACTCTTCTCCACAAGCCTTGTTCTGTCCTCGAAACTCGTGTGTTGGCATTTCCGTGCTGTGAGGGCTGTGGGCTGTGTTGCTGCCAACAAGGAGAGCAGGTAGGGTGTGAGTCACAGGAGTACCAGCACAGGGAAAAGGCAGATCAGTTTGTCAAATCCTTCTCAGATACCAAGGGTGTAACAGATCCTTGCATAACCTATTGTTATGCAAGAACATTATGGAAAATATAGTTTCCCAGAAGTTCCAAGTATCCATTATCTTAATTCTGTTTATGTTCCAGTTTGTAATTCTGGAAGTCCTTGTGAACTAGCATGGAATTCACAACAGTTGCACACAAAGTCTGAGGAACCATATGTACTACATGGTATAAGAACTGCAACACTGATGCTTTAGTAGAACCACCTAGGAGACACTGAACCCCAGAACTGCAAACCATTATAATTTTTATTAAAATATTTAATACAATTTAAATTTCAAAAAATAAAAAATCTCAGATTATTTAATACTTAAATAATTTTATTTATTTTTTTAAAACATTTTGTTTGTGTTTGTTTTGCAGCTGGCTGGGAGATCCGAACCCTTGACCTAGGGGTTACAAGGTGGCGCTCTAATCAACTGAGCTAACCTGCCAGCCCTCGGTTTTAAATATTTGATATTCATCTAATTTACATTTTTAATTTTAATAGATAATTTTGAAACTTAGAAAATAACCTTTTAAAAACAAACAAAAATTTTTTTAATTAAAAAAATCGACATATTTAAATTCACATTTTACATTAAATACAAATCCTGTAAACTTTGAGTACATTTTATCTTTTAAATCCTTTAAGTCAATACTGTCAACTAAACACAGACTATGTGAAATTCTCTATTACAGTAAATGAAATGAAAAGCAAGAAAAATAAATTTTATGGAGCAAATACACAATAACTGATGAATTGTATCTTTACCACTCACTCAAACCTTGCCAAGCCATCAAAGAGCATCTACAATTATCTGCAATAATAATTAAGCTCCGTCATCTTTGATATTTTGCCAACTTTGTCACATGAAAACAATCATTTTAAATTTTGTCGTTCTGAAGACTTCCCCTTCCAAGTAGAGGAACAGAACATATACTTCTTCAGCTTGACTCGCCACTTTTAAATACTTAGACCTGGTGTGTGGGCTCCATTTCTACACTTGCTCCAAGAACCACAACTGTTAGACACAGTGTTGAGAGGCACATAATAGGTATTCAATAAACCTTTATTGAATGGATGAATAAATGAACTTATTTTCATCTAATTTATATTTTTAATTTTAATAGATAATTTTGAAACTTAGAAAATAACCTTTTAAAATAACCTTTTAAAAACAGTAAAAAAAAACCTTTTAACTCCAGTCCTGCCGGCTGCCTACCTCTTCATGACCTAACGTTTCATTTCTCATCTTCCTCAGGAAATCATTCTGGACTACAGCCTGGGTTTTTCTTTCTCTTGTCTCACATAAATGCTTTTCTGATGATGGCTAACATTGGTTGAGGGCTCACTACATGCAAGGCATTGTTCTACATGTTCACATACACTTCCTCAATTGTACCTTAAAACAGCCTTCATCCCTATTTCACAGATGAGGAAATTAGGACACAGAGAAAGTGGGTAGCCTGTCCAGTGTCACCTGGTGGCTGAAGAGCTGAGAAAGGGTTCACACTTGGCTGCCTGGCTCCAGAGCCCATACTGTGACCAAAACCTTAGTCTGTCTGTGCCCAGGACCCTTTTAACTTGTGAGCCCTATGTGTGTGGAGCCTTCTCAGAATATCACTCCTAAATTTGTAAAATATAATACAAAGGATTACAAAAGAAACCAACTGCATTGAAATATACCTACCAAATATTTGAAAAAACAATTTGTGACATGGCAATTATATGGACTTTATTAACATATACCTGCTATAATTTGAAATTAATCATAAATGTAAATAGTATTTTGGGATATCTGCAAGAACTGTAATGTTATATGAAGATAATTTTAATTTCTATTGGTGCAAAGCCAGGAGACTGTTTTTTCAGCTATGTTTTGTGAATTTTTATATTCAAAATTGAAGAAAATGTTAGATTTCTGTTAGTGGAAGTGAAGGTGGAATTTTCCATCCAAGTTCACAGACCCCCTGAATTATATCTGCTCCCCCTTGCACATCATGGACTCAGGGTCACAACCCCTGCACAAAGTCTCTTTGTCACCTTTCATGCACTTGAATCATTTTAGCTCTGGAAACTTACTCTTACTCCAAGAAGAGCTACTTGCACTTTGTTATTTCTTCAAATCCTGTCACTGTATCTTAAGGCAAAAACTATGTCTATGCCCCTTCTATCCCCCACCATCCTCAGCAAGATGGCACATTTTTATGGTATATCATTTTCTGCATTCTTCTCCTCTGGTCCCCTCATCATTGTATTTAAAAAGATTGAAACTATTGATAAATAAGTGTTTTCTAACACTTAATAATAGCTAATGCTTATGGGTTACTTCCTGCATTGCAGATCTTATGCTAAACACTTTAAATATGTTGCTGTAGTACTCCCTTATCCTTACTTCTGCTTTTCACTGTTTCAGTTATTCACGGTCAGTCCTGGTCTGAAAATATAAATGGAAAATTCCAGATATTTTGAGAGAGAGATCACATTCACATAACTTTTATTACAGTATATTGTTATAATTGCTCTGTTATTACCAAGTATAGTTGTTAACTTCTTACTGTGCCTAATTCATAAATTAAGCTTTATCACAGGTAGGTATGTATGTATGGGGGAAAAATTAGTATATCTAGGTTCAGTACTATCCATGGTTTCAGGTATCCACTGGGGATCTTGGAACATATCCCCTGCAGGTGACAGGGGACTACGTATTTAGCCTCTTATCAACTCTATGAGGTAGGAACTATTCTTACTATTCTAATGTTAAAGAAACAGAAGCTGAGGAAGTTCAAGTAACTGAGACTAATGGCAGCATTTGAGTGTTTACTAGAGGACAATGCTCTAGCTTTACCTCTATTAACTATTTAATCTTCATAATAACCATATGAAGTACATAGGTTCTGTTATCCCTGTTTTATACATGGGGAATCTGAGGGCTGGGAGGAAAGTCCTCTGCTCAGGATCACTTACTAGCAGGGGGCAAGTTGGGCTTAAACCCAGACAGGCTGGCATCTGAGAGGACACACTTACCCGCTGCACCATACTGCCCCATTTAAGGAATGGAGAAGCCAGGGATGGAACCCAAGTCTCCTCATACTCTGCTCAGGATCACTTACTAGCAGGGGGCAAGTTGGACTTAAACCCAGACAGGCTGGCATCTGAGAGGACACACTTTCCCACTGCACCATACTGCCCCATTTAAGGAATGGAGAAGCCAGGGATGGAACCCAAGTCTCCTCATTCATTCCAAAGCTACCTTAACATTTTGCCAATAGTTATGACTAACTCAGGAGCTACTCATAATGGTTCATTCCTGTGAATGAATGAAGAAAGGTGTTGACTCAGCAACCAAGAGTAAGATTGTCAATTCAGTGGTTTGAGAGCTGAGTCAGAAACCACATTAGATCTCATCTATGTGAATGACTACCAAGAAACCGACAGTCAATTAAAACTTTGAGAAATGTGAGGAAGATCAGAATTGATAGCTGCATGGTAGTCCCTTTTTGGAGGGAGCTAGACTAACTTAATTTTTAAGCATGTCATCAAAAAGTATTAAGTGAAGTCTTTTAAAATTCTGATGGAGAGTTGCCACATTCCACTAAGGGCAAAAATGTTCTTTGGGCTGCAAGTGGCAACTGTGATCAAAGCCATATCACCCCAAAAAGCAATGTTATCCTGAAGGAACATGGCTTTGTACTGAATGCTAGCTTCTTCCCGAGCGTAATGGCTCTCTAATCCTAGCATTCACCTTTGCCCTTGGAAAAGAAAGTACTATTAAAATTAAATACACAAATTTATCTGGTTATTTCACAAATTCAATTTTTGTCAACTAAAATTTAAATATTTTTCCTCCAAATAAAAAGCAGGACAACATCAGGAGACAAATTTTGTTTTCTTCTGAACTTCTTAATGGTGATCAGTATTATCTACCAAATCATTCCACTCACAAGTCAGTTTAGTTCGTCCTTCACAAAATCTGTCTCCTGTTCTTCTCGGTTTCCAAAGGGAAGATCATTGCATAAACCATTGGTCTTCATTAAAGATTTTTTTTCAGTTAATTGTTGCCACACTAAATAAGAGTTCCAATTTACCTGTGCATAAGTTGTAAATATTTTATATATTCATGCCTACGAATGGATCTGTAACATTCAACCTCAAGCAATATCCAAGTTTCATTACTACTATCATTAAACAGTTCTCTATTCCTTATCGATGCAATAAATTCAAGAAGCATTTATTGAATGTCTAATTCAAGTGTGCACATACCTGATCTATTTACTTCTCCCACTTTGTATCCTACCACTCCCCTCTAGCCTGACTTCCTTGCTGTTCTTTAGTATTTCAAACACACTCCTGCTTCTGGCCTTTACTTTATCATTGTCTAAAAAGCTCTTCTTCCTGCTGTCTATACAACTCGTTCCCACCTCTTACTCGTTTCCTCCTCAGAAAAAAGTATTCCTTGACTGCTGTCTAAAAGAATACCCTCTCCCCCCATTCTCTATCTCCTTTCCCTCCTTTACTTTGCTTCATAGTACATATCACCCCCTGGCACATACACTCATTTGTGCATTTGTTTGTTGTCTGTCTTCCCCACTGAACAGAAGTTCCACAAGAGGGGACATTGCTTGTTCACTGCTGTATCCCTGGCACCCAGAGCAGTACCTAGAGCACACAAGAGCTCAATAAATACTTATTGAATGAGTTTTACTGTCTTCTGAGGCATATATAGATAAGGCACCATCACGACAGCTTTCCCAGACTTGAGAAGAAGGAAGAAATTACATCAATAACTAAGATAAGGTCGTACAACCCTATAGATTCTGTAACAGGAGGACAAAGTGCTATGGGAATACAGAGAAAGTTTCCTGGAGGGATTGAACCTGTAACTGGGCTTTGCAGGAAGGATGAGACATTGAAAGGCTGATATGGAAGCAGAGGGCATTCCCGGCAGAGGGAACTGCTTATGCAGAAGCATGAGGAAGGCAAAGTACAGGGTATACGTATTCCAGGAACAGAGAAAATGAGTGAGGGAGTTTAAGTTGTAAGATTGTGGAAGATTGTGGCTGGCTGGTTAGCTCAGTTGGTTAGAGCACAGCCTTATTAAACCAAGGTCACGGATTCAGATTCTAGTACAGGCCAGCCCAACACTGTGACGGGATTCAAACGTGGTCGGCATACCCACTATGGATTTTAATGCCCTACGTAGAAGTCACTGCCAAAACCAGCAGATCCCAAACCATAGACATGGAAAAGGTCACCAAGATATTCCATTGTCACCCTGGGTACAGCCACCTCTTAACAACCTGTGGAGTAGGTGGGCCTTGAAATACAGAAGGGACCTCCAAGATACACTTGAAGGACAGGGGACAGGGAGTCAGCCAGGAAAGCTTTGTTACATTCAAATGTGTGCTGCTCCCGGGTCATTGTATGTTTCCAAAATACAGGAATCTGAAAACATCATGGAAGCATAATTAGAATAAAGAACTACGGCGGGAAATAACGAGAAGGGACTCAACACTCCAATTCCTTTCAGCTTAGCGTTTTACGTGACATCTCACTAGGTCCTCATCAACTTCTGGGTAGACATTACTATTCACATTTTACAAACAAAAAACATTTTTAAAGCTTTTTGAGAACCCATCATTGAAACCCTAATCAGATCTTGCTCTCACTTCTAAAAATAACATGCCAATAACCACAGAAAACGTGGCAGTAAGTGAGAAACAGAAACACACAAAACGTTGCCCAAGGCACAGCCTTGTTTCCACGGCGGGCTTTGCAGATTTTCCAACGAGCCACCAACGAGGTGCTGAACATATCAGAGCTGGATTCGATTCCTTGAGACACCAAAGGCCCCGAGACTGGGCACAGGCTGAACGTGGTCGTTCTCGGGGGGGGGGGGGGGGG
>NW_007735902.1:30554-34351 GCF_000696425.1 Galeopterus variegatus
ACCGCGGGCGGCTCGGCCAATCCTGGGCGCCGCCGGGGACCGCGCGCCGCGGCGGCGGAAGTGGGTCCTACGTCACTGCGGGTCAGCCGCCCGCTTCCGGCGCCCGGCCGGCCGTGGGAGGTGCTCCGGTGGCCCCCGCTGGGGGGCTTTTCACACCGGGTGGGAGCAGAGGCGAATCCGTCCTCGGGGCCCCTCGCAGGCCTCGGCGTCAGAATTTCCCGCCTTGCGCCGGCGCAGCCTCAAATGTCAGGGCTCGCCCACTCTTCTCCGATCTCGCCGACCTAACCTTTTGGGGGCTCCCGAGGGGAAATTCGCCGTGTCCGTCGGACCTCTCTGGAGCGTGCCCTTCACCCAGCCTTTATGGACGTTGAAAAATACATTTAATTAATGCCCCGCCTAATAACTGCAATTTAAACCCCTCCTCTTGAGTGAAGCTGGAAAGCGATGAAAACAATATTAACTTAATGCACAGAAAATTTCGCCTCTTGCATTCATCATCTGGTGAAATGAATTTGTGAAAAATAAGATTAAAATAGGAATAAGAAATTAGTTGAAGTCACATTGTATTTGAGCATAACATGTTGCACACAGGTATAGATACTCAACGCTGTGCCCCACAGACATGTACAATCAATTATGTTTCAGGAAATTTAAAAAAATCACATTGTAAACTGTAGTGTTCTACAAATGTAAAAGTGTTAATCTATAGTGAAAGAGTAAGGCTGGGCCTGTGAACCAAACTGACTCCACTTTCCCTGCAGAGGACACTTTGTTACTTTTCCACTCCTCAGTCATGAGACCCCTTGGGGCAAATGATTACCCCATAGGCCTACCTGACAAAAGAGACTGAGATTAGAGAGGAAACAGATCTATACTGAGTGGCAAAACTCCTCCCCAAGGCTTTTTACTATAATTGTAAAAGTTACAGATTAACCTTAAGACCCCTTTAGGAAGTCCCACGTGCTGCACAGAGCATCAAGGTGACTCCTACAATGACCCTCCTGGGGTGACAATGATGAACACCACTGCCATCTGGGACCTACTGAGCATGCACCCATGTGACACAACCAGGAAGAACAGAATGGACCACCTCCAGTGATGCTGGCCTGTACCCCTTAACTCCTTTCCCTGTAAAAGACCCTGAACAGCTCCCCTTGGGCTAGCTTTACTGTTGCTACCCCCCTTATACATAAGTCTGTCTCCTTTTTTAATAAAGAGTTGCTTGCTTTACTGTTGGGTACGTTCATTTCTATGACTTTGGAATCCGAGAGCCTAATTTCATCACTTGCAAAAATTGGAAAGCTTTGGGCACCAGAGAAGACTCTAGCTGCAACAGGCAAGTGGTCACTGGGACTGTTTTGCTTCCATGTCTCTGCTGTTGGTAGATCTCTCCTGGAGTCCCTGGCCTAAATTCTGACCAGGCAATGCTTTATTCTCTTTACCTTTCTCTGATTCTCTGAGCCCTCTTCTGTTTGTTTGGATTGTATCCACTTCTGTATGGGTGCACCTTGGAGGGCTCCTGGCTATGCTTTATTTTTCTGATTTAAATCTAGTCGATACTTTTCTTTATGCTGAAAACAGTGGGGAGAACTGCTTTTATCAATTTCTGTTAACGGAATAGGTTGGCCCTGCTGATTAGGACTAGACTAAACTGGACCCCAGTGCTCCTCTTTTCTCTTTGTTTGCTTGGTTAGACATTTAGTTGAGTACCAGTAATCTGAATAAACCTTCCAATCCTTGCATCAACTTTTGGACTTTCAGGTCATTCGTTTAATGCGAGAGGGGAAGCCGAGCCTGGCCTGTCGGAAACAATAGCGATAATCAAAAAAAGCTGTCAAATAATATAGGGTGAAATTAAAAAAACATTTAGCAAATAGTTATTGAGCACCTGCTATGTGCCAAGGATTCTAGTAGATGCTGGGGATTCAGCAGTGACCAAGACAAGAAGGTCCTCTCAGGGAGTTCACAGGACTAGGAGACAGACAGTACACAAAATACACAAAAATGCTAGAATGGTAAGTCCCATCAATGAAATAAAAGGATAACAGTCATACAGAATGATTTATTTTAGAGTGTTTACTTAGTAAGATGAGATGCCAAATGTAATCGTGACGGGAGCGGGGGGGGGGGGGGGAGGGAAATAACCTGGCAGCAGTATCTTCGCTATTGTGATCAGGATAATTCTAGGGGGAGTTGTGTTTCACAACCAGGATCAGAACGGCCATGGGTGGCTGTTGCTAACATTGTCAAGGACATTTCTCCATTACTAAATTGTGAGCTCCACAAGACAGAATATCTCTCCATTAAATGTTGCATCTGCTGCAGTAAACTGACTAGTTCCTTGAAAACAGGGAGAGGTTTTTTTTTTTTTTTTTTTTTCCTTTTTTTTGTCTTTTTTCATGTCCGGCAATGGATCGCAACCCTCAGTGTCGCGCCTGTATGGGACCGGCAACGGGATGGCAACCCTCGGTGTTGCGCCCTCACCTCGCTCAGCCAGTGAGCAGGAACCGGTCTGTATGTGGAATCCGACCCCTCGGTGGGAGCGCTGCCGCGCTCCCAAGCGGCGCACTGTAGCAGTGCGCCACCCGGCCGGCCCAACAGGGAGAACTTTTTGTTTGTACTTTCCACAATGCATAGATTTGTCAAATGTTGAGGGGGAAAAGTAGTACATAGGATGGGTTGTTCTGCCTGGAAAGAAGGAACTAAACTAATAGGTGTCTTCATTGCCAGTACCAGAGCAACATTTTTTGGTAAATGGTTTAATTTTGGGCTTTGTTCTACAAATGTGTGATGAGAAATAGGTATGAACTATAAAGCAAGTGTCATGAGTGTCACTGACTTATTATTAAGTAACTGACAAAGTATATGGTGGGCAGAGTGTGAAATTTAGCATCAATATCTGAATTTGACCAAGACTGCAGGACCTTCTACAGTCATTTCACCCTTCTGGACCTCAACCTTTACATCTGTGAAATAAAAATTATACCATCTACCAGGAAATCAATATATAATGACTAAAGACAATAAATGAGAAAGAAAAATATTAGCAAACTGTTTTAAAATACTGAAATAATTTAAATACTTAAAGATACTTGTTTCTGGGGAACAGGGCTGAGAGGTAGGAAGGACTGAGTCAGAGGTCTATTGCTGCACCAATTAGCTACTGCTGGGTCCCAAAACCTGACTGCTACAGTCTGCCATTTGGCTGTGGTGACTGCTTCAGGTGCTAGTTGTGCAGGTTGGCTGGGGCAGCTCTGTTCCACATGTGTTCATTCTGAAACCCAGGTTGAAGGAGCAGCAGCAACTTCCCTGTAGGAAAGCTCTTCCTATGGCAATTCTAAAGAACAATAGTGCAAACCTAATCATCAGGTCAATACCTTTCGAGACTTTGATCAGACTCATGTTAACATCCCACTGGCCAAAACAAGGCCAAACCCAAAGTCAAGAGACAGGATGTACACCCCACCCATGCAGAAAGAAATGGAAAAAGTGACTATTTCTGAAAAATAATCCAATCTACCATAAGTCATATTTGAGTTTTAAAAACTGCAACGTAGGGCCGGCCCGGTGGCGCATGCTACGGTGCACCGCTTGGGAGCGCGGCAGCGCTCCCACCGAGGGTTCGGATCCCACATACAGACCGGCCGCTCACTGGCTGAGCGAGGTGCGGGAGCAACACCGAGGGTTGTGATCCCGTTGCCGGTCCCGGTCCCGTACAGGCGCGACACTGAGGGTTGCGATCCGTTGCCGGTCATGAAAAAAAAGAAAAAAAAAGAAAAAAAAAAAAAAAAAAAAAA
>NW_007735902.1:35191-50713 GCF_000696425.1 Galeopterus variegatus
CTCTAAAACCAAATGGAGGTTTAAAAGTTTTAAGAGGCGCGCCCGCCCGGGGGGCGTTGGCATCGTTCCGCCGCTGGGGGGGGCGGCAGCGCCCCCACCGAGGGTTCGGATCCCATATACAGACCGGCCGCTCACTGGCTGAGCGAGGTGCGGGAGCAACACCGAGGGTTGTGATCCCGTTGCCGGTCCCGGTCCCGTACAGGCGCGACACTGAGGGTTGCGATCCGTTGCCGGTCATGAAAAAAGAGACAAAAAAGGAAAAAAAAAAAAAAAAAAAACTGCAACGTATTTCAGATCTTGACAGTGATGTAGATGTTTCAGGAGTGTTGACTGGGTTGGTTCTCATTCTTTCTCTCTGCTGAACCATTTGTCTTGCCACATTTACTCTGTTGTGGCTGTTTCATGCTGCAGCAGAACACCAGTTGGTTTACTATTGGCTCTCGTTACACAGAATGTAAAAAAAAAAAGAGTAAAAAATAAAGAATTTACTATGGAAACTGGCGCAACACAACCCGTCTTCTTTTGGTTTTCCTTACATCTATCTGAATCCTTCCTCAGTTCTTTTTGGTAGCTGACCACTCCAGGGCCTCCTTGGTTTTGCAGAACATCTCTAACCACTTGCCTCCCCACCTCTCTGTCACTACTATTTTTCACACTCCAAATCTGAAAAGGTGTCGCTTTCGCCTGTTTCCTTTGCAAATAGCCAAAGGTGAAGTCATTCCAGAACTCTTAAAACACTTTCCTCTTAAAATGTCAAATAAAGATATTTCAAATTTTTGCACAAGTGCAATGTTGCATAAATGACTTTAAATTTACAATTTTTCAAATTAAAGAGCACTCTCACCACCATTTTAAGAATCACGTGAAATATATATAAGTCCTTTGTAAACCAACAAAGGTAAAATTATATCTTGAAAATAAACGTGATTTTATAATATCTGAATTGAAGCCTTAAAAACACTGACATATTTAAAATATAGTTTGATCTCATATATTATTGGTGAGAGTGCTAAGAGGTTCAACTTGTATGGAGTGATTCGAATGTATTTCCCACTTCTGGGAATTTACCCTCCAGTTATACTTGCACAAGCAGGTCATATACTTAAGGTTATTCAATGCAGTGCTGTCTGTACAGAAAACAATTGGAAATAACCTGTTATCAGTGGGGCACCGCTAAACAAACTATGGAACATGCCCACAATGGCATACTACCTGGAAAAAAAATGTATGAGGAAGCTCTTTTTGATATGGAGAGATCCCAAGATACTCACTTAATAAGTGTGTGGATGTGTGTGGGGGCAGGTGCAGAATAGTGTATACCGTCTACTTCGTTGTTATGTGACAGGGAAAATCATAGTCTACCTCAGGATGCACAAGAAAATCACAGCGTGGTTGCCTGTAGGGCGTGGAGATGGAACTGTGCGGGGACAGGTACGAGAGTCAATGCTCAATGTTAACCCTTATCGTCCTGACTTTTGAAACTGCTGAAAGTATTGATATTCAGAAACGTTTTAAAAATAAAATTGGGGGTTATAACGTAAATAGATTTAGCCCATTTAGTACTTATTAGACTTATGTGCCCAGCATTGCTGTAATCCTGTGGATGCAGCACGAGGAACTTTTAAAACACAACGTTGAGAGAGAAACTGACACTATGAGATGACCACGTGTGAATAAAAGCTCCAGAGTCCCCCGAGACCGGGTGACCGAGCGTGCGGGAGCCAGGCCCGGGAAGTGCTGGAAGAGTCTTAACAGGTCGGGGGCGAAACGGGAAGGCGTTCCAGGAGCGCACAGAAGAAACGTGAAGGAACAACCTGCACAGAAGAAACGAACCTGCTTTATCAAAATCAGTGCTTGAAAGAAGCCGCAGCCGCGCTGGGGACCGGGATGGCTCCATCGCCCGCCGCCGGGAGCGGGTTGAACCCAGCGGGCGCCCCGGGCAGGCCAGACTGTGCCATTCGCGGGGTGGGGTGGGGTGCGTGCGACTGAAGCCGCAGGATCCCCGTGGTGCTGGACCCCCGCCCCCGCGCCGGGCTCCGAGGTGGGATCAGCCGGATGTGACGTACCAGACGCGGAAGCGGCGCGAGTCTGCGCAGTGCGCGGCTGAGGGGCAAGGCGGGCTGCGCGCGTGCGTGGTGGCGTGCGTTCCCGTCAGTCAGGTTTGGGGTGAGTGCGATCCCCATCGGTCAGGTTCGGGGAACCGGCCGAGGCGCCGCGACTGTAGGGAGAGACGCAGGGTGCAGGTCAGGGCCTGGGCTGGCGCTGCGGGCTGCGTCGGGGCTCTGGGCCCCCCGGCTGGCCGGAGTCCCGCTGGACCCAGCCCCGGCGCGCGGCCTGGGCAGGGTGCGGCCTTCGCGCAGCCACGTCGCGGCCCCCCTAGGGGTCCTGGAGCCGGCGCGCCCCCTGGGCGTCTGTCGCGGCGGATAGACCTGCATGTTCTGGCATAAGCACGTGCATTGACTTTTGACAGCCCGCGTAGTAGCAACGCAGAAGCGTCCAGAATTTTCTGGATGTCGTCTCACCGGTTTGGAAGTGGCTAACTGCGTTCAAGTCTGTTTTGCATAGACGGCACCCTCTCCAGAAACGTGGGCTAAAAATGATTCAGAACCACGCGTAGCTGCGATCTTGCACAGTGAGAGCTGTGTGCAGGGACAATCTAGTTAGGTTGACATCAGTGAAGGGAATTTCCGTCTTTCCCGATCATAAAGAAATAGGTTCAGATATTTAACACTGTTAGCCCCTTCCCCACCCCCAATTTTTATTACAATGATTGGAACTAAAAAAAAAAAAAATCCCCTCCAGAACTCTTATAGGCTAGTTGCTAAATACTATGTATTTAAATTTTTACCCATGAATTTCTCTATGAAATTGTACTTCAAAAATGACTGTCTCCCCGCATTGTGTGAAATGCAAGACCTACGTGCTTGTGCTTCAGAAAACTACATTTGCAATATGTTACCAGAAATTGGATTTAAGAAAACATGGCAAATGAAATTCTAAACAATACTAACACATTAGCAACCTCACTGTTTTTGTCTCAGAAATAGAGCAATTGAAACTACTATGTAAACCAATATTAACATAAAATGCTTTTTTCCATATTGTGTTCAGCTGTCAGAATCTTTCCCATAGTTCTCTGCTTGAAAATGTTCCTAAACTTTGGGGGTGGGGAGAAGGGGAGGGAGAGAGAGGAAAAAAGGAGGAATTGGTAAAAGGACACAAAAATCAAGTACATTGTATACTGATAAATTAAAAATTAAATAACGGGGCCAGCCCGTGGCTCACTTGGGAGAGTGTGGTGCTGATAAAAAATAAAGAAAATGTTCCTAAACTTCAAATTTTGGGATATTCCAGGGTTGCAATGAAAGGTCTTTGAAGTCTTTTTTGTTTGTTTTCTCAGTCTTTAAAAAATATCATAAAAATGGCTTCAAAAAGAGCTCTGGTCATCCTGGCTAAGGGAGCAGAAGAAATGGAGACAGTCATCCCTGTAGATGTCATGAGACGAGCTGGGGTAAGTGCCCCACTGTTTTCTAGACCTCCTTGTTTTTAAAATTATTTCACTTTAAAAAGTAATTTTTGATAAAATAATAGGTTACTTTACGAAATATTTCAAATGTATGGAAAAGTACAGATTATATAATATCTGTTTATCCACTGACCACATTTAATACTTGTTAAGATTTCGCTACATTTTCAGATGCATTTCTTAAAGAACAAATGCTTTAGAGACATACACTTGAAAAGCACTCTTTGTAAATCTCCCTAATCCTGTACTCCTTCTGCCTTCCCTAGAATGCTGTCCTCCCATTGGTGTGTATCCATCCCATGCATATCTTTAAAGTAGCATTAGACTGCGGTTCTCATTCTGCATGTTACATATGTTTATAACAAATATATGTATAACAAATATATTTATAACAATAGTGAGTTATACATATATTTATAAATACATATATTTATAACAAATATATTTATAACAATAGTGAGTACTTAAATAGCACTTTCTGTGCACCAGGCATTATTCTAAGCACTTACTTATATACTTATGTAAACCTTACAGCAACGCTGGGCATTAGATATTGCCACCTTCATTTTACAGTTGAAGAAACTGATGCACAGTGACACTAAATAACGTGCCATGTTCCAGAGTTAGTAGAAGAGAACTCAGACCCAGGCGGTCTGACCCCCAAGTCTGTTAGCCCTATACTCCTCTGATTCTCAACAATGAAGATACATGTAGATCCACTTTATTCAGCTAAAATTGCTGCTTAGAATTTTATTATATGAATGTATCACAGTTTATCCATTCTTCGAATTACAGCATTACATTACTGTAATATTATTCTTGTATGGGTTTCCTTGTGCAAATGTTTGAAAGTTTTTTCTGTTTTTATACCTAAAAGTGGAATTGCTAAAGGATAGCCCACAGTTGGCATTGTTAAATTTTGCCAAGTTGCTTTCCATTGTACCAATTTGTAGTTCCACCAGCAGTGTATGAAAATTTTCATTTTTCCACTACCAGCTCTTGGTATTGTCAGCTTTTAAATTTTTTGTAAGACAAAGTCATATTTCATAGTTTTAACTTGCATTTCTACCTTATGAAAATACATGAGGTTTAAATGTCAACAGAAACCTTGCAAGATGCGTGAATAATAGGATCATAGTACAGTTTATTGCCCAAACCAGAACACTTGTGGGAGAAAGGGCATCCTAAAAAGGGCATTCAGACAGAGTGCAGGGACAGCAGCTATAAATTGCAGTTTGCCTAGGACACACCTACTTATTAAGTATACTTATCCAGCATATGAGCTTAAATTCAGCATGGTTTTGTTACAGTATTTCCTCTCAAGTTAGTTTGGTTTTTTTGTGTTTTTTTTTTTTTAAAGATAACCGGTAAGGGGATCTTAACCCTTGTCTTGGTGTTGTCAGCACCACGCTCACCCAGTGAGCGAACCGGCCATCCCTATATGGGATCCGAACCCGTGGCCTTCGTGTTGTTAGCACCACACTCTCCCGAGTGAGCCATGGGCCGGCCCTCAAGTTAGTTTAAAACATAGGACAGCTGTAAAAATGTTACTCTAGATTTATGTTTCAGTGTTCTTAAATATCATGATGATGTCTTTCTCTTAGATTAAGGTCACCATTGCAGGTCTGGCTGGAAAAGACCCAGTACCGTGTAGCCGTGATGTTGTCATTTGTCCTGATGCCAGTCTTGAAGATGCAAAAAAACAGGTTTGTTCTCCATAAATGGAATGATTCCTTCATATGGCTTATTAGTGTCTTTTGAGTATGTCTAAGACTATTGTTAGCACAGACTTATTTTGAGGAAATTATTTTGCTTGGAAGTATTCCCCACTAAGCTAAACTGGGAGAGCAAGGACTTTGCCTTTCTACTCTATATCCATAGAACTTGGCAATTGTTTGATACTGCAAGTCCTCAGTAAGTGGGTGGGAGAGGAGATGGATGATTGCTTAGATGGAAGGGCGGGTAGGTAGATGGATGGATGGATAGGTGGAAGAGTGGATGGATGGTTGCTTAGATGGATGGAAGGGTGGATGGATGATTGCTTAGATGGATGGAAGATGAGTGGGTAGATGGAAAGGTGGATGGATGGGTGGCTGGGTGGGTGGGAGCATTATTCTTTCATAAGTATTCTGGCTTATACAGGCATTCTTGCCTCCTGTTATAACTTTTTTGCCTGACCTAAGAGAATCACCTGTCACATTTCCCATTTATTTCTTGTTTTTTTCTAAAACTACTTTTTACCCTTCCTTTTACAGTGACACACATGTAGTTGTGTGATTCATTTTACATGGAACAACTTATACCTGATTAGTGGTTGGATTAAGGAAAGAATAAGAGTTCTACTTAAATTGTGTCACTTTTTCAATATCTTTGGAATTATGATTCTTATCTTTAAGGGCGATGGGCACTACTGGGAATTTGTGGGAGTTGGGATCCCTTTCCTTAGAAACAAGCCCATGCACAGATCCTTTTGCACACCCTGTCTTGGGCTCAGATTTAACGGGCCAGAGTGACAGGAGTGCTGGTTGTACCCTCTTGGGGCAGAGACATGGCAGGAAAGGAGGCAGAACCAGCTCATGAATGGCTGTGTGTACCCTACTGAGGAGGCCAGAGCATGAGTACCCATGCCTAGATGTTCTCAAATGCATAGAATAAAACTTATTCCTTCCTAATAAATTCAAATATTTCTTTGCTAGATTGTGGAGAATTAGAACATTGGTATTTACATATACACTGTAGAAACTTTCTGTGTATTAAAAGCAAGCAGGAGTAAATATTCCTTCTTTGTTTGTTTTTTGGGGATTTTTGTTCTGTGGTGTCTAGGTATTTTAGAACAGTGGTTACCTTTTGTACATATGTATTGTTCATTTCAGATTCTAAAATGAGTGAAAGAAATTCTATACTTCATATTTTCTATTTTGTTTTAATTTTTGCTTGGTTTTAAAAACAACAGTAAGATGTTTATGGTCTTAAAAAGTAATTCTAAAAAGTATATGTACACTAAATACTAAATTTTCATTTTGTAATTTGTTTAATGACTGAGTTTTTTTTACATCTTGAAGTATCACTAAAACAATTTCTATTTTGTGATTTCAGCACATTTGAAATTAATTAGATTTTTAGGATGTTTTGAATACTGTAATATTGTCTCATTACCCTCTACCCTTCAAATTCCATTTTCATAGTTAAAAATATTTTTTTTCACCTTTTACTTAAAATTTGTTTTTTTAATTTTTTAATTGCTATGTACATTCTTATTGAAGAATAATAAACACAATATACACATCTATAAAGTCAGAATGTTAAGTCCTGTTCTCATTCTCTCTTTTCCCCTCCACTCCATCCCATAGTACTCCCCATTAGCAGCTGGAGTTTCTCCTTTGTCTCTGAGTACCTGTTTACTCATATGTGCGGCGGGGGGCAGGGAGGGGTGTATATGTAATGTTTATATGCACATATACATACCTCTGTGCGTATATGTACTGTATATATTTTTGTCTTCTATAGGAATGAGCTTATATATACACCTGCTACTTTGCAACATGGACATCCTTTCATGTTACTATATACAGATTTTCTGCATTTTTTGCTAATTACAACAACATTCTACCATATGGATACACCTTAATTTAACTGTTCTTCTATTGACAGATATTTAGATTTTCTCCTGTAATTTGCTTGTATCCCATACTTAAAATATGTGTAATTTGCTTGTATCCCATATTCGCTTGTATCACATATTTAAAATATGTGTTCTTGGACTGTCACTTCAATGCACATTTGAAATGATTTTCACTTTCTTGTTTTATTTTTTAAACTGTTACAGGGACCATATGATGTGGTGGTTCTACCAGGAGGTAATCTGGGTGCACAGAATTTATCTGAGGTAAAAACCTACTCATTTATACCTCAGCTGGAGAGGGGGATTCTCTAGAACGTATTTCAACATCTGCTTGTGTTCTGTTGATTTTGTTATTATTCAGATACTTCAAGGAGGTGGTTGTGAATAAAATAGAAGTAACTAAAATTAACAAAATGGTGTTCTAGCCTTAATTAGAAAAAGACTTCTAATAACAGTTACTATAAGTAAGCTAAATTGGTAGAACAATTTTTTATGCAAAAAATGCATTGGATACAGTCCACAGTAAGACTACTTACTTTCCTCCCCAACAGGAGCAGAATGATCTGATTCTGTGATTTGTGAGGGTTAAGCATAGAAAGATAAGAGACTGGCTATGTATGCAGCAGTTGGGTTGAGGGGAGACTGCAGGGCTAGAACTGCCAGCCTGAGTGGAAACTGGCATCAGAGGAGGCCGCTGAGCTGCATGTTATGTCTCCTGTGAGGAGTCGGCTGACGGCAGAGAAGCCAGGCAGATGGAAAAACTCATGAAGCAGGTTGAATCAGACATTTGGGATTGCTCCTGCCAGAGTCTCTTCCTCACTCTGCCATCTGAAAACACCCAGAATGCCACATTCCCCCACTTCTGTTTCTTGCTCCCTGGAGTGCAAAATGGCAAGGGTCTAATGAGCCCGAGGGAAATTGCTTTCTTCTGCTCATCTTTAAACATGGAGGGATGCCTTTCTCTTACGATAAATAAGCCTTGGGTTTAAGAATATAGACACATTACAGATTCAATAACTTTATATTAATGATGTTGAAATATTGTTGGAAAATAGATTGAAGATCTGTGGTTTAAGCTAAAATCAGATTCTGCCAAAGTTTCCTAGTGAGAGGTTGATTTGTGGCTTGATATATTGATAACATGATTTATTTTTGGTTCTCTTTGACTAGTCTGCTGCTGTGAAAGAGATACTGAAGGAACAAGAAAACAGGAAGGGCCTCATAGCTGCCATCTGTGCAGGTACTGTGCGGGAGCAGCCTGGGTTAGAATGTGTCGTTTCATTATAAGGTTTTGTTCCAAACAGCTCTTCCTTTTCATAAAGCATGAAGGGCATCTGTGTTGGTGTATTAGTTTGCATGGCATGAGGTTGGTGTCATTTCAGAAATGAGTATAATTGTTCTGTTTTCTGCCTCTCCATGACTTTGGTCTACATTCTTTGAAATTTAGTGCTTTCCGTGTTTGGTTGACCTCAGAGGAAAATAAGGCCCTCTGGAATTCAGTAAACAGCTTGTTACAGCAAATCTCTGTGCCAGAAAGTATTTCTGCCAGCACACAGTCAGCAAGAATCTGTCAGACATAAACACAACAGCTCTGCCCTGTGCTTGCCCTGCACATTCAGAAACTTCAGGGTGCCTTCCACCGCTTCCTGGCCATGTTCTCATTCTCAGTGCTGAGTGATCTTGGGCATAGTATTATCTACCACATAATTTCGAATAAGTTATTGGGTGCTTCATATATGTCCCCACGTCTTTGAAATGCAGTAATATTTTGTTTTCTGATATTTTAAAATCCATCCTTATTGCTTTAATATCAGATAGCATTCTGCTATCTTGCATTTTTTCCATAGTGCAATTTTTGCCAGTGCCTGCCATGTAGATCTTTATTAAATGCTTGTCAGAAGAGCAACTGAGTAAAGGAATGAGTGAATGGGTGGTTTGATAAAATGACATGTTGATGTTTATTCAATACAGTAGGCTTTTTAAAATAAGTTATGGGTTTGGGATCTTAGGGACTTTGCATTAGAGCAGCAGTTCTCGAAGTTCTTTTAGGCATTCGTAAGGTCAGAGCAGATAATACTATGTCATTTACTTTGTTCCTTCTCATTCTTGAAGGAGTGATATTGGTGTGATGATGCTGTCATTCACATATGACATGTGCGCTCATGTATTCTTGTGTTCTAAAAATTTCCCAGTTTTAATTTCTAACTTGGCAGATATTGATAAATGTAACCACATACAATCCAAAGGGACCCTAAGACCTGAGTGTTTGAGAACTGCGACATTAGAGAGTGGGAAGGGCACAGAGGCAGCTTCCTTGGCAGGCCCTGTCTTTTGGTTCCAGTCAGCACTAGTCTCTTGACCGCCCTGGGCACAGGGGTTATCCCTGCTGAAGGGCACTGCAGCTGTTCCCCTCTTTGGGGACAAAGTCAGAGATCCTGTGAGTTTGTTTTTCTTTGACTAGTCTGCTGCTGTGAAACTAGGCTCATTCTTAGGTGCTCTGACCAAAGGAAGAAAATAGGGGTTTGGGCTGGGTTTGTTTGCTGCTGACTGTGCTGAAAGTAGAAACCGTATGTCAGTTTGTCCTGCATCACTAAAGCAGCAAAACTATCAGCCGCATCTGGTTCACTGTTCTGTGCTCAGGCAAGCTTGAATGCCATGCTAAGAAGTGTGGACCTTATAATAATTTAAATCAACATTAAAAAATAAACAACACTTTAGCGGTGTGTTTAACAGTTGAATACCCTGCACCACTGTTCTGGATGCTATGAAAAAAACCAGGAAAATGTGACATTGAAATAAGTTGCAGTAACTCAGGTGGGAGATGAGGGTGATGGGAGTGGAACAGAGAAATGATGGAAGAGATTTAGGTTTATTAAGTCAGCAAACAAAAATTAAGATTATTCTTCCAAAGTGTTGCAGTTAGGAATTGGGAACTTTTGAACTGAAAGAATATTAGCTTAGCTCCTGATAATTGAGTGAATTGGGAGACTGTCTTGAGAAGAAAATGAAATGAGATCTACTTTGAGCAGGGGAGAGGGAAGGAAGCTCAGAGATGAAAGAGGTGGCAGTTGTGAGATGCACAGGCCTAGGCATAAGGCCTCTACGAACAAGGTCTTGGATGCCTGGAGGAGCTGGGGAGTTGGTGGAGGTGTTCTTTTTGTAAGTCACCACAGCGTGGCACTGTTGGCTTTAACCTCTTGACTGCAGGAGGGGATTCAATTAACTTTACCCTCAGCTCCTTGCTCAGAGTTGGACTTCTAGTGCAGACTGGGCAACATTTTCATCCATCAGAATCTCAAGTAAGAGGAGTATTAAATATCTGTTGTCTGATTTTCCAGATAGGATTCTTAAGCCCCAGAAAGCAGTAATTATGAGCTTACCATGATGAGTAAGACCAGTAAATTCCTACATCCAACTGTAATGTAAATGTATTAACATTACTGTAGGTAGCAATTTTATCACCTTGAAGGGAGCAACTTAAAAATTGCTAACTCACTGTCTGATCCCTTTCCTCACTGTTGGATCGTCTGTTGTAGTTTACTTTAAAATAACGTAGGAATTTCTTATTTCTTAAAATCTTACCAAATAAGAATTAAAGAAAGATAATTTATGAATCCATTCAAGTAAAAATTGAGTGATAATTATTCAGTTTTTATAGACTTTTAAAATTTGGTACAATACATAGCTATCTTATATGTAGAATAAAAGTAAGGTGGAGAGAGACATTTGAGGCTTTTGATTTAAGAGGTATAAGTCAGGACTTGGTCTGAAACTGACACCTGATAGTAGGCAGAAGGCTTATGTAATTAGGTCTTATTTGTTTCATCTTCCTGTTTGTAAAGGCTATGAACTGAGCAGCCTGTACTTATTTTATATAACTACTTTTTCCTAGGAATCATGTTGAAAAATGAGAGGTCAGTAAAACCAAGTCTTCAGGTTTGCTGAAGCTAAAAGTGTACAGATTGTATCATAGTGTCTTAGCCACCCACAGTGCCCTAAGCATTTAGAAGGTCAATGTGCTGTTCTAAAGGATGAAGTGTGACATGAGGCCTTAGAAAGAATTTTTGTATGTGTGGCTTAGAGAAAAAAGGTAGACTAAATACTTTTTAAGAAGTTGTAAGGTAAGGTAACAAAGGTATAAGACTTTTTTTGTTTTAGTCCTTATTTGAGAACTGTTACATACAAAATGTGCCTGTGATTATCACGGAAGTTGGCCATTTTCAGTGAATACATTTGGATAAAAATCTCAAGGTAGCAGCTGCCTATTTTCAAAGACTTCATCTTAAGAGGCTGGGCAAAGAGTATCACAAACTAACATTGGTGCTTGGTTCTTCACTTAAGTCATTTTAGTAAAAACTCTAGTGGACTTTGTATCTCAGGCTTTTAGGCATTTCACAGGTATCTCCTTCAGGGCAGGGCAATGTGCTATTTACTTTAATAATCCTACTACCTGGTATATTTGGATGGATAGATGGATGAATGAGTGTTGACTTTTCGTTTTCAAGGAGAAAAATAAAATTATGAAATAGCAATAAGGTCCAGAAGTTCAGAGAGTGCTGGTTGCCTTTAACATGTAACTAAATGTCTTGTTTTGCTAAGAGTAAGGTAAGAAGTTAGCCCCTTGGTGGGCTCCCCCTCCTGTACTCCTGGTATATTCAGTCCCTGTTTCTTGTAGGGGTGAGGGTGGGGCACATTTTGTTTATCTGTGTATGTTCCATGGGTATCTCAGTGTAAATCTTTCCAATTAAATTATTGTCGAAGTATTTTGAGTTTGTATGCCTTTGCCAGATGTGCTCAGCAAATGGTTTATTATAAACATACTTTACTTCTCACACTAAGAAGTTCCTATCTTTATAATCCTAACTATATTTTAGGCAAGAGCCTCTTGAATTTGAAGAATACTTTTGCTGCTGCAATTTTTAAAACATGGGTTTTCTCTATCTGCAGTAAGATCTTTTCATTAATCTTATTTTTAGGTCCTACTGCTCTGTTGGCTCATGAAATAGGTTTTGGAAGCAAAGTTACAACACACCCACTTGCTAAAGACAAAATGATGAATGGAAGTAAGTATATGTTTATATTTTAATCTGTAAAAAAGACCTTCTCAAAAAAAACTATAATTTAGCATTGTTTCCCAACCAGTGTAATCTGATATGTAGAGATTCTCTGTGGGCTGAGGTGTGGTGGGGGCCTCACTTTCTCTGCAGGTGTTTTCACTAGAGAGATCTTGGGGCTCTCCCTGGGCTGGAGAGGGGGTGCGCGTGAGTCTCTGTGATGGGGGGCATGCGGTCTAAACCAAAGGCCAGCCAGATTCCTGGTTGTTGCTGACTGAAAGAGATTATGAAATGCTGGTTTAACTAGTATTTTTACTAAATACTTTGCCAGCAGCCTGAAGGTAAATTTTAAACCTCAACAGCAATTTCAGAAAGTGCCCTTTTACCCACAGTCCAAAGTAAAGTGAACATTGCTTTTCTTCACCCCAAGAATACCTCAGTGGCAGACCTGTTTCCTTGGTGACATGTTTCTTTTATAAATATCAGCTTGACATTTAATTTTTATTCATTTTTATAAAAACAATTTCTGTTCATGGTAAAAAAAAAAAAATGGACATGGTATAGAAGGCAGGTGAAGTAAAACTAAATGTTCTCTTCTGTCTGCTTTCCCCGCCCCTTTCTACTTCTCAGCGGTAACTTCTTTTAAAAGTATCTTGTGTAACTGTCTAGAATTTTCTCTGCACTTATCCTTTTTAGTTTAATATCTTTACTCAAATGAGATCTACTAAGTATATTGTTCTGCAACTTGCTTTTTTAACTTAACATTATGTCTTATGTTATCTTTTCACAGCACACATAGATTTGCTTTATTCTTTTTTAAGTGCTATGTGCTAGTCCAGTGTTTGAATGTATTATGATGTACTTAACTGTTCTCCTGGGAATGGGCACATAAGTTGTTTCTGCTTTTTGCCCTTATAAACCATGCCGTAATGAACATCCTTGAATGTCTTTGTGAGTGTATCTGGAACTCCCTTTTTGAAAGTAAAGTGATGCATTTTTCATTATATTGCCTTTTTTAAAAATTAACAAACTTTATTTTTAGAGCAGTTTTAGGTTCATAAACAAAATTGAGTAGAAAGTACAGAGTTTCCATATATTCCCTGTCCCCTCACCCCACTCCCAAGCTTCCCTGACTATGAACACCTTGCACCAGACTCTGGTACATTTGTCGTAATCAATGGACCTACATTGACACATTGTTATTACCCAAAGTGCATAGTTTGCATTAGAGTTGACTCTTGTAGTGTACATTCTGCATATTCTTAAATTTGATCCAAAGTAGTATTTTCCTGATAACCTACATAGAGAGACATTAAATTGTCAGTAAAACGGGCCGGCCCGTGGCTCACTCGGGAGAGTGCGGTGCTGATAACACCAAGGCCCCGGGTTCGGATCCCATATAGGGATGGCCGGTTCGCTCACTGGGTGAGCGTGGTGCTGACAACACCAAGCCAAGGGTTAAGATCCCCTTACCGGTCATCTTTTGAAAAAAAAAAAAAAAAAAAATTGTCAGTAAAACTATCTGCGCGAAAATTGATATTTTAAGAAAAAGGCTCTGGCTTCTGGACATTTTAAATATAGGCCTTTACTTTGAGCTAATGGAGAGATTTCAGAGGGTAGGGAAGAGATGAAAGAACAGAATCAGGCTTTCTTTAGTAGTTGTGATAAATTCAGGAGGAGGACTCTAGTAGAACACGTTCTTCCATTATCTGAAGGTGTGCCTGTTGTATCTGTTTTCCTCTAATGTCTCAGAAACACTGAGATTGATCAGGAATAGGAAAAGATTCGATTGTTAATGCTCACAAATTTGCAGTTTGCAAAGCACATTCACCTACATTGTCTCAGTGGAGCCTACTAGCCCCAGTGCCCAGAAAGACAGGTGTCATTGTCCTGACCTCTCAGATGAGGAAACGGAGGCTTGGTGAGGTGACTTGCTAGAGTCAGACTCAGGCCTACTCCTCTGTTTTGCCTTTTCTGCCCCTTCCCTCTGTTGTAGCAAGGCTCCCACACATTACCAGGCATTGGATGTAGTCAGTAAATCCTATTATAGGAAAAAAATATTTGAAATTTCTGCCCCATCAGCAGAACACCTGGAGAAGTGGAGCTGTAACCATCACCTGCTGTCTGCTCTGGTTGAGGCCCTTCTACTTGTCCTCCTCCTCATGAACTAAATAGATCAGCTTGAAGTTTTTTCCAAGATAAGCAATCCAATCTGAAGTGAAACATCTTTTAATTTATCAGCTTTTAAAATAAATGACTTATCACTTTAGTGTTTTACTGCCATTCTCATTTGGCCATTGTTTTAGTAAGCATCCGAGTGCCTGGTCACGTAGCCAAGCGGTGAAGAACGGGGTCTCCAGAACCAGACGACATGGGGTGGCTTGCAGCTCCCTGACTCACTGTGCAACCATGGGCAGGGCTTTTAATCTCTCCAAGCCTCAGTTTCTTCATCTGTCATGTGAGGACAAGAGTAGTGCCTGCATCGGGATTGTCAACAGGCTCAGCAAGTTTATACGTGTAACACACTCAGAACGTTGCCTGCTACAGAGCCCAGATGCAGACGTGCAAGCTGGTGTCGCCGTTTGCTGTTGCTTCTGCTCAGTGTCCGGCTCTGGGCCAAGTGCTGGGACATGGCAATGAAATGGTGCCCTCACCCAGCCACTGTCTGTGCTTGTAACACCACTACCTAGTATTGTGGTTACTTTGATATCATTCCCATTTTACAGGAGAAATGGCAGATTTGGGATTTGAATCCAGAACTGCCATGCTCAGGGGTTGGCTGACTTTTCCTCAAAGGGCCAGGTAGTAAATATTTCAGGCTTTCCAGAACTTCGGGTCTCTGTGCCAACTATTCAACTTTTGAAGCTCCAGAGCAGCCACAGACAGCGGTAAGCAAACAGGCGTGGCCGTGTGCCAGCAAGACTTTATTTACACAAACAGTAGCCCGCTTCAGCTGCTGGCCCCCGTGTTGAGAGCCTCCCCAGTTGGTTTTTTTCTGAAGACATTTCCTGGCTTTAGGGTTTTTGCTTAAAGTTAAGAAAAAAATAATAATCAGTGCCTTATACTGGTTTGAACAAGAGATATAAAACATGTAAGTTTACCCTAAGTTCACAAATGCCAATCTGCAGGGTTTGTGCTATACACGTTCAGCGCTGACTGGAGGGCATGATGCGTTGTTTTTCTCTGTCATCACCACTGGGTGGAGGCAGTTAATAAGTGTAAACTTTTTGCTCTTTCCAGTTGAGATTTTGAAAAGAACCACAGAACTTTTAAACATATTTAACCAGTTTGAGCCCTGTTGGTAGCCCTTTACCCTCGAA
>NW_007735902.1:51080-53187 GCF_000696425.1 Galeopterus variegatus
TCTCTCAAAATAGAGATGCTCTTTTTCTGTAGTAGTGTAGATATGAAATTTTTGATGTACTCTATTCAGTTATTTTAGTGAGTGACTTGATTTTTAATGAGATAGTAAGACGTAAGTTGCTGTAGGTATTCTTAATTCCTTTGAAAAGAACTGAACAGTGATGTGTGGTTTCTGGAGCTCATTAATAGAGCAGAAGCACATTGCTTCCGCTTAAGGGGGTTGTTAGATGAATTGTGCTGCATGTGTTCATTGAGCATTTCCTGAGCTGCTCCTTGGTGCACGCACTGGGAACAGGAAAAAGAGCCAGTGATGCCACGCTCTGAGGCCTTCTCAGGGGCAGGTGGTCAGAGCTGTCTCCTGGCTGCCTGCGGATGGTGTAAGATTTCACAGAGGAACCTCCTGCGCCTTAATCCCTCCCCTAAATCTGTCTTCAGTGTCCCCACCTCACTCAGTGGTATCGCCATCACCCAGTGGCCCAGGACACCACTGGGAGTCGTCCTTGAAGCCTTGTCACCTCCAGCCTCCTTCACTGAGTTCTAGGCACCTTATCTCTAGGGTCCATCTCAAACCTTCATTTCCTCTCCATTACCACTGTCACCAGCTGAGACCAGGACATCAGTAGCTCCCACCTGGACAGCAGGTTCTTTTCTGTCTGTCTCCCTTCTAGTCTAGTCCCTGTGTGAAGGCCAGACCCCACAGGGCTTCATGAACTGGAGTTCAAAGTCACCTTCAGGTGCTGGAGAAAGCTGGTGAGGGCTTTCCTGGGGTGACAACCAGATGTGCTCTGCTTTGCACTGTGGAAAGTTACCTTTTTTGGGTGCTGAGCATGGATTGGAGGGGTGGAAGAGCAGAAAGGAGGGCTGTAATAATATAGACACCCTTAAAGCAGTGGATAGGTGCAGAGAGGAGCAATTGTGTCGAGGAAAGTCAGCCATTCATTCATCTCATACTTAAGGGGTACCTCCTTTGTGCCATCAATATTCTAGGCCAGACAGGGACAGGTGAAGGGCCAGCCCTATAAAAGAGTAGACAGTGAACAGGGAAACAAATTGTTTACAGTTTGTGTCAGTGCTGGGAGGGATGTAAATAGGGTGTGTGACAGAGTGATCAGAGGGACCTGATTTGGAGAGGAAGGTCATAGATACCCTCTCCTAGTGGTTGATGTTGATGCTGAAACCAAGGAGCTGGGAAGAGCTTTCTGGGTGGAGGAGCAGCCCTTGCACCTCTTCCTGGGGCGGGAAAGAACTTGTGTTCAGTAAGAAGATCTCCAAGTGGGAGCCTGGAAGGTGCGGGTTGGGAAGGAGGTGTGGGCCAGCTCACGTGGGGCTCTGCCATTGGTGAGCAGTTTGAGCTTGGTTCTGTGTGCAGTGGGAGAGGTTTGATGACTGCCTGGTGTGAAGGGGAGTCCATGCTGAAGAATCCCAGCTTTGTTATATTTACCCAAAAAAAAGCCAATTGCGGGGGATGCAGAAGGAAAATAGTCCCTGAGAAATGAATGTGGTTTCTACCCCACACATTTCCCTCTCTCCCTCCAATCTATTGTTCTGTGATTGTTCTTGTTTGTTTTTGACACACGGAGAGTAGTTTCTGCCTTCAACATTCTGCACCTTCCCCTGTTCTCCCGGCACCCCCAGCATTTACAGAATTGACACTTGAGAGTTTGCTGTAAAATGCAAATGTGAATAATTAGCCTTCATTCTGACCTCTCCCTCAACACTTACTTAAGGTCTTAGCGACTGCATTTAACTTGCACATATTTATTTGTTTCAGCTGTTGCTATTTTCTCCCACCCTTTGCTGTACACACTTTCTTTAATATCTTCATATAGTGCTTCCAAGAGCTTGGAGTGCCTGCTAATTGTTGAATGGCTGTTCTTTTTTTTTTTTTTTTTAACGTATATATGTGAGACCAACAAAATGCTGTGACAGTGAATTGGGTTGCTGAGTAATAGTCATTATTGTCCAGCATAGGTCATTAGGATGTAACTTTTTTTACTTTTACCTTGCAGGTCATTACAGCTACTCCGAGAAGCGTGTGGAAAAGGACGGCCTGATTCTTACAAGCCGAGGTCCCGGGACCAGCTTTGAGTTTGCTCTTGCTATCGTTG
>NW_007735902.1:53688-56285 GCF_000696425.1 Galeopterus variegatus
AAAACTGGCTGGTTAATGTGCCGAGAAGCTGTCATTACTGCTATTGCGAAGTACAGTTGTGAAGTAACAACTGCACAGATTTCGCAGCCTACAAATTGTGTCTGTACATTTCTGAACCTTGTTTGCAGAATAAACAGGGCATTTAGCAAAGTATTGATTGTTTCTTCCCAAGTTGATTATTAGCTTCATTTGCAGCTCTTCACTGTTGACATAGCTACTGAAATAAAAGAACAGTGAACACATTTTACACAGCAAGGTAGAAAAGCATGAAAGTACAATTTTTTTTTTTTTAAGATGACCCATAAGGGGATCTTAACCCTTGACTTGGTGTTGTCAGCACCACGCTCTCCCAAGTGAGCCAACCGGCCATCCCTATATAGGGATCCGAACCCGTGGCCTTGGTGTTATCAGCACCACACTCTGCCAAGTGAGCCACGGGCCAGCCCATGAAGGTAAAATTTTAAGAAGCTTGTGATTTTCTCCCATTCATTAACTGTGCTTTTAAGGTGCTGTTAAAAAATGCCAGTGAAGTTAGCTGTAATGGTGAATTTTTGTAAACCAGTTACTCTTCTTCCATTATGGAAAGGGTCCTCAGATGGAACTGAAAACTTTGCAGGCTGGCCCAGCATCTGTTTTCCCTTCCTCAGGTAACAGCACCCATCATTCCCTGTGAACCACCCAACTCCTACTTGGAGTGGATAAAACATGCACCAGGGGGTGGCCACGGGACCCAGGCCCAGCCAATCAGAGCCTGACATACCCCTGACCATAAGGCCCAGAGGAGATCAGTTAATTGATGAGACTTAATCCTGGGCCTCTGTCGTAGCAGCTGGAATTCTCTTTGCCGGACTGGCCAAGAAGATACACTGCAAATCTAGAGTCCCTGGCAGCCATCTTGTGACTGTGAGGAAAGCCCGTGCCTGAGAATGGCCCTTGGGGTAGTTGGCCACCCCCTGGTCTAGATGGCAAAGCAGACGTGAATTTTTAAAATGAAAACGTATGTAATCACACATTTCAATAAACACGATGAAAGATTAAATAAAAAGGATTTTAAGAGAGAGAGAACAGGACACTTCACTTACACGGTAGTGGGTGGGGGTAAGGTAGGCCTCTGAAGAAGTGACATTTAAGCTGAGACCCAAAGTAAGAGTAGGGCTTAGATTTTCATTTGTTCAACAGCTATTTGTTCAGTCCAGATCTACTGTGTGCCAGGCCCTGTCTCTGGTGCTGGGAATACGCCCTTGAGAAGTGCACAGTCTTTGTCCTTGTAGAGGTTATATTGTGGGAGAGGGAGAGAGATGAAAAATTTTTAAATATGTACATTCTTTGAAGAAAAATGAAGTAGGGTAAGAGATAGTGACGGGGATATCTGTGTGATGGTTAGAGAAGGCGTCTCTGAAAAGGGATCTTCAGGTAAGTCTGAAAAAATTTGGGTGTGAAAGAGACAGGTGTCTGTTAAGAGCATATGGCAGAAGAAACTGGATGTGCAAAGGCCCTGAGACAGGAGCATGCTTGGAATGTGGAGAACAGTGAGGGGACCAGGTTAAGAGAGAATGAAGTTGGAGGGGTGACCAGAGCCATGGTGAGCCAAGACTTTAAAGTTGAGTCAGGAATGGGAACCATTGGAGGAGAGACTTGATCTACCTGATTTAAAGGCTTACTCTGTTGGGAAGGGTCCCTGGCGTGGAAGGGTGTAGGTCCCAGGGTGGGTTGCCAGGGCTGGATTGGGATGATAGTGGTGAGCACCTACATGAGGTGTGAAAGGTTGGGGTATCAAGGACAATTGCCATGTTTCTGCCTGGGGCACAAGGTCAAGTGGAGGTTCCATGTCCTGAGTTGGTGAAGGAGCCATTGGGGAAAGAGCTGGAGGTGAATTTATAGTTCAGGTTGGTGAAATTAAGATGCCTGTAAAATACTCTTTTAATAAGGAAAGAAAAACTGGAAACCTATTACTTTGAAAGTCACAAATTGCTGATCCAGAAATAATTTATTATTAATTGTGAACATTTGTAAACTCTCCCAAGTTAGCTAGGTGTTTTGCCCACAGCCCCTACCTCTGAATAAATTGCATGGAATTTGAGAGATAGCTACAGGAAGAGAGACAGAAGAGAGATTAGCTCTTTGGATTTTTGTGCTCTTAGGGCAACAGGAAAAGGTGGTTCTAGATGCACAACAAAAGCTTTTCAAAGATAAATAAGAGTTTCCCAGGCATGTAGTGAAGATTTTTTTCCTGACAAGTGTTTGGGGTGGGGGCTCCAGGAACCGGCTTTATCTAAACCTTGGATCTTTTCTGGCCATTCTTGAATTACTAGCTTTTGGCACATTGATAACATGTAGAAAGCCTCCACCTTCCTTCCTATGCTAAACAAACCTCCTCTCTTCCATCTAGTAAGTAAGTGGGGGAGGAGTGCTGGGTACACCTGAAAAGTTACCTGGAGTTGGAGTTTAAACGTGTGGCTAATTGGCTTGACTGTGCCTCCTCCTAAGCCTGGGGTCACTGGACGTCAAAGTTCTTCACTCTCTTGGGGCTGGCCCCGTGGTGCACTGGATAGTGCACCGCTTGGGAAGCGCGGCGGCGCTCCCGCCCGAGGGTTCGG
>NW_007735902.1:57082-59570 GCF_000696425.1 Galeopterus variegatus
TGAGCGAGGCGCGGGAGCAACACCGAGGGTTGCGATCCCGTTGCCGGTCCCCGGTCCGGTATGGGGGCGACACTGAGGGTTGTGATCCATTGCCGGACACAGAAAAAGACAAAAGACAAAAAAAAAAAAAAAAGTTCTTCACTCTCCCCTTAGACACAGTAGCTGCAGCTTTGAGAGCTCAAGGGGCTTGCCCAAGGCCTTTTAACCCCTCTTGCAGGACGAGTACAGCCTCTCAGCAGTGCTGGCTGTGGCTTGTCCAGTGCTGGAGCAGGAGGCAGGTGGACTTAGATGAACAGAATCCCTGAGGCCCTGGTCAGAATGTTGCTCTAGGGGAGTGATGCCCAGCTGCTCTTCTGGAGAGAGACGTAGTCATTGTGTCTTTGGGATAATACTGTGAAAGCCTAATGAACCACTTGGAGCAATTTGTTTCCCGGGCACTAAATATACAACAGGGAAGGGGCCAGTGTTTACTGAGCACCGGCTGTGTCCCAGGCACCTAGGTAGGTGGTTAACTTGTGTGTCCTTTGCAGTGTATTTTCTTTCACACTTTATACAAAGGGATCATATTCCACCACACCATTCTGCCCCTTGCTTTTCCACTTACTATATCTTAGCTTTTTCTCCACCTGTACGTGGAGATGTATGTGCTAGCTACATCGTGCAACTCAGTCCAACCAGCATCCCCACAAAGTGGCTGTTGGTGTCATCCAATGTAAAAAGAAGAGAAAAACCTTGTCCTTTCAGAGGTCAAGAACTTGTCTGTCCTGTTGCGTAGGATTGTTTTAAGGATCAAAGGCTACAATAAAGGGAGAAGTAGATTTCTTAAACTGTGAAACATTAATGTAAAGTATTATTTTAGTGTAGCCAACTGTATCACCTCAGAGTCTGGTTACGTATTCTGTGTTCTAGGGTGTTGGTTCCCTAAGGAATGAGGAGAACATTAAATTCTGTAGCTAATTCTGCAGAATCATCTGGTAGTGGGGTTTTTTTGCTTGTTTATTTTTTTAAATGCCCTGCCTTTGTCCTTCGTAAGGGGAGCCAGCATCAGGGACCTTAGTGCCTGAGGAGCAATGATGGGACAGGGCTGATGCTCAGACACCTGCCTATTTTGTAACTGCAGTATCTTCCCTGGTGCACACATCAGTGAGGTACAGAGGTATTCCTCCTGCTCACATCTGGCTGGACACACTCTTCCTGGTCCCAGACTGGGATCCTTCTGGAACTGGCCCTTTTCCCGAGGCATCCAATCTGGGGCTAGGGGCTCATGTGAGACTGAGCACTGACGAAGGACTTAAGACTGGGAAGAAAGCAAATGGTGAATTCACCATCATTACCACCATCACCATCACCACCACCATCACCATCACCACCACCATCACCACCACCATCACCACCATCATCACCATCAACCACTACCATTGCCACCATCCCCGTCGTCACCACCACCACCACCGCTACCATCATCACCACCACCACTATTGCCACCATCACCACCATCTTTGCTTCCTGCAGCCTGCAGGGGCTATTTCAGGTTCCCAAAAAGGTCCTGGGCCAGCTGTGATCATCAGATCAGATGAGATCTCCCTGCAGGGCTGCGTGCATACCTGTTGGGCCTCAGCAACTCAGCTGCTTCACAGAGCTGCTTTATTTTGCTTTTTCAGTTCAGTGTCGCATGTGATCACATTCTCAGCGTTCTTTTTTAAAAGTACTTTGTTTTACGTGATCAGAAAGGTGATTAAAAAAATAAAACGTATTTTGTTTTTTAATTCAGCCTGCTCCTGGAGGTTTTTACTTGGCTTAAAAATAATGTTAGAATGGAAAGTTTATTGTCTTAAAAAATAAAGAAGAAAAGACAAAACTGTAGGTAAGTAGGAGCAATCTCCAGACACAAACCTTGGGTTGACAGTGATAAAATCTGAGGGGCTGCCTCGTAAGACAGCAACCAGAATGAAGATACCACACCTCATTAGAGTCCACATCTTTGCTAGAGTGGTTTTCTGTAAAGCCAGGCAAAGTTATGCCACAAAACGTATGCTTGACTCGGGCTTCTTCTTTCCAAATGAGAATAATATTTCACAAAGTTTACTGAAAAGAAAGTTGTGTTTTGTTTCTAGACACAGATGGAACGTGGCCTGGTGTCAGTCCTGTATTCACCCTGACCTTAGAGTTTGTCCTTCCAGCCCTCCCTGTCTGCAGGGTGGAGGCTTGGGGCCCTGCTGGCCCAGACCCTGGTGCCATAACGTGGTGTGTGGTCAGTTTCACAAAATGCAGAATTCTCCTCATTTGCGTTGCTCAATGACGAGCCCTAAGGTGACTGGGAGGAGACCTTGTATGGATAGCGTGCCACAGCAGAGGCAGGTAAAACGATGACGACGATAAACCCATGGTGGAGGCTGAGACCAGCCCCTAGGATTCAGCCTTAAACACTAAATCAGTGCAAGAATAAAATGTGCAAAGTTCACAGGCAACTATGAGATCACCTTCTTTT
>NW_007735902.1:60377-62416 GCF_000696425.1 Galeopterus variegatus
TAAATCAGTGCAAGAATAAAATGTGCAAAGTTCACAGGCAACTATGAGATCACCTTCTTTTCTAACACTTGGTTATGTTTCCACATCCCTTATCCAGGAACGACAACCACTCAGCACACTTACGACAGAGTAAATTACCTCCGGATGGTGCATAATAGTATGTCATTAGTCCACGAGGCATCTAGCTCAGTGTCACCTGGGTCTTAAAACACTTTTTAAAAAACATAATTATACAACAAATACGTCAATACCTGCTCATTGGAAAGGCTCAGAAGGTCATGAATACATACAGCAAGATCCGAAAGTCCTCTTGGCTGCTCTCCCTCCCCAACCCCTCTCCCTTTCCCCAAAGTCCCACTGTGGGGTCTCCCTTCCAGTCTATTTTCTATGAGTTGACAAATGTACAATCACACACACCCACACCCCTTATATTATGTTTTGTACATACACAGAGATTATAGTTTCAAAAACTATTTTAAAGTAAATAGATAAATAGAATCCTATTGGGTACATTGTTTTGCTAATTGAATTTTTTGAAAGTTAAAATCTGACTGGTTAACTTCATTTACGTTATGGTTGAACAGGATTCCACAGCGCAGCTGTNAAAATCTGACTGGTTAACTTCATTTACGTTATGGTTGAACAGGATTCCACAGCGCAGCTGTGTTGTAACTTACTGAACTATGCCTCTATTAATGGATTTTTTTCCTCAATTACAAAAAAAATTATTTTTTTGTTGCAGTAAAATACATGTTACACAACATGTACCATCCTAACCATTTTTAAGTGTAGAGTTCAGTGGTATGAAATACGTTCATAACGTGCAGCCGTCACCACCAACCATCTCCAGAACCCTTTCATCTTGTAAAACTGAAACTCTGGGGCTGGCCCGTGGCTCACTTGAGAGAGTGCGGTGCTGATAACACCAAGGCCGCAGGTTCGGATCCCATATAGGGATGGCCGGTTAGCTCGCTTGGGAGAGCGTGGTGCTGACAACACCAAGTAAAGGGTTAAGATCCCCTTACCGGTCATCTTTTTAAAAAAAAACAAAAACTGATACCCTGTACTCATTAAACACTAACTTCCCGTTTCTCCCTCCCTGCTGCCCCTGGCAGCCACCATTCTACTTTCTCTCTCTGTGAATTTTGCTATTCTAGGTACCTCATCTAAGTGGAATCATACAGTATTTGTCTTTTTGTAACTGGCTTATTTCACTTACCACAGTGTTTTCAATGTCCACGTTGTAGCATGTGTCAGAATTTCCTTCCTTCTTAGGGCTGAATAATATTCCATTGTGTGCACACACATTTTGTTTATCCATTCACCGCTCCATGAGCACTTGGATTGCTTCCATCTTTCAGCTATTGTGAATAATACTGCTGTGAACATGGGAGTTCAATTAGCTTGTTAAGTCTTATAAAAAGTACTGTTGGAATTTTGATTATTTCATTGAATTTGTAGAGCAATTTGGACAAAATTGATATGTTCCTGATAAATGAGTCTTCCTATCCAGGAACACAATATACTTTCCATTCATTTAGGTCTTCTTTAATATCTAATGTCTTTCAGTAAAGTTTTGTAACTTCCCCACCAAAGGTTTGCACATCTTTTGTTAGATTTATTATTAGGTACTCTCTCTCCCCTCCCTCCCTCTCTTTCTTTCTTTCTTCTGATATTGTGAATACCCTTTAAAAATTATTTTCTGATTGTTGCTGGTATATAGAAATGCAGATATTTTTATATATTGATCAGGTATCCAGTCTTTCTAATTTCTCTATTCCTAACATAATTTAGCTAGACATTCATATCATCAGCAGATAATGCAATTTATTTCTCTTTTTCTAATGCTTAAATGTTTGATTTCTTTTTCTTGCCATTCTATCCTGGTTAGAATTTATAATACAATGCTACATACAGGGAATCACAGTGGGCAGCTATGCCATTTTGGTTTTTAAAGGAAATGAAATATAACATTTGCTATAGAGTTTTAAATTTATTTATTTATTTTATTTGGGGGATATATATATACATATATATAT
>NW_007735902.1:64170-65524 GCF_000696425.1 Galeopterus variegatus
AAAAAAAAAAAAAAAAAAAAAAAAAAAAAAAAAAATTGTAATCAGATTTCCCACCCTAACACTGTTTCAATGGGGATCAAGTTTCCAACACATGAACTTTGGGGGAACCATTCACCCCACAGCAGCCATCAGTGTTGTCTGTTGAGGAGAAAAAACTTTTCTTCTACCCTCTTATGTTCAGTGACTGGGGGTCTGTAAATTACAGTAGTAAAAGATTAACAGGAGAAAAGGCACACACTTTATTAATAGTTCATGGGAGTTCACAAAAGGAAGTAAGTCTCAAAAAAGTGTCTAGACTAAGAGGCTTGGATACCACTCTGACAAAGGAAAGGGGGTTTGGGCTTTGAGACAATAAACTGGGGAAGTGACTGGGAAATATATGGGGGAAACTAACAGATGGTAAGGGTTATTTAGTAAGGTCTGTTTATGCAGACTCATTGCAGGGCCAACTCTGTCTCTCGTGATGAGTTGCTTTCTTCTTCCTGGTGCAGAAGGAAGGACACCTGCACAAGTAAAATTTATTTCACCTTCTCAAACTTTATGCCCTAATTCTAGGCAAAAAAAGAGAGGGCAGGGCCGAGCCTGTGGCGCACTCGGGAGAGTGCGGCGCTGGGAGCGCAGCAGCGCTCCCACCNTTTTTCCCCCCTTTTGGCAGCTGGCCAGTAAGGGGATCTGGTGACCTGGCGTTATACGACTGCATTCTAACCAGACGAACTAACCAGCCAGCCCACGGGGCATATATTTGTGTCAAGTTTCTATTGTTTTAGCAAATTACCACAATTCCAGTGGTTTAAACAACACAAACTTATCTGAAAATCTGGAGGTCAGAAGTCTGACACAGGTCTCACTGGGCTAGAAGTGTCAGCCGGGCTGCACTTCCTTCTGAGAGCTCTCTTCTTCCTTCTGAGAAGCTGTATTTCCAGCTTCTAGAGGCCATCCACATCCCTTGGCTCATGACTCCCTTTCTCATGATATCTTGAAAGCCAGTGAATTGGTCCATTTTTTTGTTACTTGTAACAGAATACCTGAAACTGGATAATTTATAAAGAAATGAAATTTATTTCATACAGTTTTAGAGGCTGGGAAGTCCAAAGCCCATCGAACACATCTGGTGAAGGCCTTCTTCTGTTGGGAACTATCCAGAGTCCTATGGTGACCAGGGTATCATGTGGTGAGAATGGCCTAAGAGCTCTTCCATGTGCTCTCCTTTTAAAGCCACCAGTCCATGCCCACGACAACCCATTAAACCATTAACCCATTGCTCCATGATGGAGTAGTCCACTCATGAGGGCATAGCCCTCATGATCCAATCACCTCTCAAAGTCACCATCTTTAAAAATTGTAATTATGGGCT
>NW_007735902.1:67036-68622 GCF_000696425.1 Galeopterus variegatus
CAGCGCTCACTGGCTGAGCACGGTGCGGCCGGTCTCAAAAAGGACAAAAAAAAAAAAAAGAGAGAGGGCAGAGAAGTCTTCCTGTATCTGTTGATTCTCAGTTGCCTTCAGCTCAAAATAATCTTTATGTCAACATGGCATATTTTGGTTGGCATATCCCGATTCCCTTCAAATCTCTCTGATCGATGTTCTGTAGGCACATCTTCCTCTCTGACTGACTGCAGCTAGGAAAAGAATCCACTTTTAAGGAGTCATGTGATTAAATTGGGCCCACCTCAGTAATACAAGCTAATCTCCCATCTCAGTGTTCTTTACCTTAATCATTTCTGCAGAGTATCTTTTACCATGAGTGGTAACATATTCATAGGTTCTGGGGATTAGAGTCAGAACACCTTCTGGGGGGATGGGGATGGGGGAAGGAAGCATTATTCTACCTTCTGTAATATACTTTATTAGGTTAAGAAAATACATTTCCATTCTTTGGTTGCTAAGAGTTTTTATCATGAATAGATGTTGAAATTTATTGAATAAATGCTTTTCCCACATCAATTGAAATCTTAAGGCTTTTCTCCTTTAGTCTGTCAACATGATGAATTGTATTAGTAGATTTTCTAATGAATTACTCTTGCATGCCTGAGATAAACCCAACTTGGCAATCATACTTTTTTTTTTTTAATACATTACCAAATTCTGTTCGACAATTATTTGTTAGGATTTTTGCATTTCATGTGTAGGAATTTTCCTCTCTTGTACAAGTCTGTATTAGTCTGTTTCTGTTTCTTATAACAAAGTACTTGGAACTGGGTAACTTATAAAGGAATTATATTTATTGCTTACAGTTTCAGAGGCTGGTAGTCCAAAGTCCATGGAACACATCTGATGAGGTCCTTGTTGGTGGTGACAGTGACACAGGGGTCTCACATGACAGAATGGCAGAGCAGAGAGACAATCCCCCTAGTTCACTCTCCTTTTAAAGCCACCAGAACCACTCCCGTTATTCCGAGAATGGATCATCCCATCCACGAGGGCACAGTCCTCACAATCCAATCACCTCTTCAAGGCCCCACCTTTTAATTACCGTAATAGGATTTCCCACCCTCTCAGTTAGAGTGGGGATTAGCTTTCTAATACATGGGCTTTGGGGAACACAATTCAGTCAATCCACAGCACTGTCTTTGTACAAGTTTGGTGTCAAGGTTATGCTAAAGTCATATCTTGAGTTGGGGGGTATCTCTCTTTCTTTTCTATAGAAATATTTATGAAGGGTTGGGATTATCTATTCTTTGAATGTTTTTTTTTTCCTTTTTGTCTTTTTTACTGACCGGCAACGGGATGGCAACCCTCGGTGTCGCGCCTGCACCTCACTCAGCCAGTGAGCGGGAACCGGTCTGTATGTGGGATCCGAACCCTCGGCGGGAGCGCCGCCGCGCTTCCAAGCGGCGCACTCTCCAGTGCACCACCGGGCCGGCCCTATTCTTTGAATGTTTGATGAAATTTGCCTCTAAATCCACCTGGCTCTGGTGTTTTTTGGTGAGATTTTCTAAATTGAGCTAAAATTCATATAACTTAAAATTAACCTTTTTTTT
>NW_007735902.1:69164-71697 GCF_000696425.1 Galeopterus variegatus
CGGGCCGGCCCTATTCTTTGAATGTTTGATGAAATTTGCCTCTAAATCCACCTGGCTCTGGTGTTTTTTGGTGAGATTTTCTAAATTGAGCTAAAATTCATATAACTTAAAATTAACCTTTTTTTTCCTGTCTTTTTTGTGACTGGTAAGGGGATCGCAACCCTTGGCTTGGTGTCGTCCGCACCGCACTCAGCCAGTGAGCACACCAGCCATTCCTATATAGGATCCAAACCCGCAGCGGGAGCGCCACTGCGCTCCCAGCACTGCACTCTCCCGAGTGCGCCACGGGGTCGGCCCAAAATTAACCATTTTAAAGCATACAATTCAGTGGCATTCAAGAAATTCACAATGTTGTACAAACATCACCTCTCTCGAGCTCTGAAACATTTTCATCACCCCAAAGGAGACTGTACTGATTAGCAATTACTTCATAGTCCCCTTTCCTCCAGCCTCTGGTAACTTCTATTCCACATTCTGCCACTGTGAATTTACCTATTTTGAATATCTCATATAAATGGAATCACACAATATGTGACCTTTTTGTCTAGCTTCTTTCACTTAGCATGTTTTCAAGGTTTATCTACTTTGTAGCATGTGTCAGACTTTCATCCCTTTTTAAGGCTGAATAATATTCCATCGTATGTATGTACCACATTTTGTTCATTCATCTATCCATTAATGGACATTTGGACTATTTCCACCTTCTGGCTATTGTGAATACTGCTGCTATGAAGGTTCATGTACAACATACTTATTTGAGTACCTGTTCTCAGTTCTTTTGTGTATTTACCTAGGAGTAGACTTGCTGGGCCGTATGGTAATTTCATGTTTGACTTTTTGCGGAAGATCATTCAAGTTTTTTACAGGTAATGGGATTATTCAGGTTCTTTATTTCTTCTTGAGATGGTTTTGGAAAGCTGTATTTTTTCTAGGATGTTATCTATTTTTTCAAATTTATTGACATAAACTTGTTTATAATCTGCTCTTTAGGTAGGATGTTTTTAATCTTGATAACATCTGTTATTTTGTCCCCTTTTTCATTCTTACTGTTTCTTGTGTTTTATTTATTTTTTGATTGATAATGCAAGAGACTTATCTAATTAATTAGTCTTTTCAAATAATCAACTTTTGGCTTTGATAATCCTCTCTATTTTATGTTTTCTCTATTTTTCTGAAATTTCTGCTCTTATTTTTTCCTTTCCAAATTTTTTCTAATTTCTGAAATGGGAAGCTTGGCTCATTAATTTTGAGATTTTCTTCTTTTCTAATGTAAACATTGAAAGCTATACATTTTTTCTATGTATTGATGTCAGTTTGTGTTAGCATTCAGTTTTGATTATTTCCAAGTGTATGCATTTTTTCAATTTATCTAGTTATCTCTTTGTTATTGGTTTTTAACTTAATAGCAATGTAGTCAGAGAACCTGGTCTGTATCACCAATCCTTTGACATTGATTGAATCTTAGCAGTTGGTCAATTTTTGTAAATATTCCATATGTGATTGAAAAGAATGATTCTTCTCACACCCATCAGGAATGGCTAAGATGAAGGAGGCAGAATAATAAAAAGTATCAATGAGGAGGAGAGCAACTGGAACTCTCATACACTGCTAGTGAGAATATCAATTACTACAACCATTTTGGAAATCTTTTTGGCAATATCTGAAAACTAAACACAGGCTAAACATACCCAGCAGAAATATGTACACATGATCATCAAAAGACCATGTTCAAGATTGTTCATCACAGCGTCCCTTGTACTAGCTACAGAGAAGAAATAATCTAAATGTTCATAAACAGAAGAACGAATAAATATCATGTGGTCTATCTATGTAATCGAATGAGACTGAAAAAGGTATTTCTACATGCAAAAATCTCACAAACATCATAAACCAGACACAAAATAGTACTACTGTATGATTCCGTGTATATAAAGTTTTAAAACAGACAAAATTAATCTATAGCATTAGAAGTCAGGATGATGGTTACTTTAACGTGGATTGTCATTGGGGTGGGGGTTAAAAAAGACAGGGTATATTAGTCTGTTTCTGTTGCTTATCACAAAATACCTGGAACTTGGTAATTTACAGTTTCAGAGGATTGAAAGTCCACAGTGCAGGGAACACATATGGTGAGAGTCTTGGTGGTGGTGACAGTGACACAGGGTATCACATTGCAAAATGGCAGAGCAGAGACTAACTTCCTCATGCACTCTGTGTTTAAAGTCTTCAGAACCACCTCCATGACTGCCATTTTTAATCCATTCACTAGGCATGGTCCTCAGAATCTAATCACCTCTTCAAGCCTCCAGCTTTCAATTACCATAATAGGATTTCCCACCCTGAACAATTACAGTGGGTATTAGGTTTCTGAGTGACATTCAACTGAAGGCACAGAAGATTCTGGGGTGCTATAAAGTTCAATTTCTTGTTCCAACTTCTGGTTGTAGTGTGTCAGTGTGTGAAAATTCATGTGTCATATATTTTTGATTTGTGTACTATTCTCTATGTATGTTATAGTTCAATAAGGAGTGTA
>NW_007735903.1:0-61206 GCF_000696425.1 Galeopterus variegatus
GAAGTACACACAGGATTTTATAAATCCATTACGAATTGATTTTCTAAATGGCTACAATTCTAGCAGCACTACTTTCCCTGAAAGAGGAAGCTGTTTATTTGCATCTTCAATGCTGCCTTTTCTAAGGAGTCATTAAATGATGCAGTGTAGCTACAAACAAGTACCTGAAAAGAATGAGATCAAGGCAATGGTACAAAGCTTTGTCCCAGCAATCTGAATGCAGGTGTGAGAGACACAAACCAGGTGGCTAAAAGGCTTCTTTGTTTGAAGCTGTCAGTGGGAAGACCTGATTAATCTCATGCCCCATCCCTAAACTCCCTTTTAACTATGTCAAGACATCTCCTCACATCAGGAAGTCTACAATGACATGGCTATGTGCTAAGCTCAGTTAATGTGGTCCTAGGTTTAAACACTTCAGGTTGAAAGTGGATAATTGGTGGTAGTGGATTTTAAAAGCTCACACAGGTGCCTTTGAAAAGAGGTCAAAAGTCAAGTGCATCTCTCCTGAGAGTACTGGCGAGCCCTTCCTAAGAAGATCAAAATTCTTTTACACAAACCCCCAGGGTCTTGTAAGAACTGTTATTAATTTAGTTTTGTATGTTCCAAATAAGGGGAAAACGATACCACATGTGTATATTACCAGTAACCTGGGCATATTTGTTCCAGAGAGGTGGATGTTAGATAGATTTTCACCTGGCACTTCTGGATTGCTAATGAAGTAATCCACTTTCTACCAGGGCAAAACTGGGGAGTTCGGGTCAAGGTAATGAACCTTGAAAACAGTGAAAAGCCTGAAGGAAAAAAGAATATAAACATAGGAATGTGTTGTCAAATATTTAATGTATTTGTAAAACCAAGGCTATGGAGCTTTAACTATATAGCACATAAAAAAACAGACATTGCTGCAGACATTTAGACTTCAAAAACAAGAGTGTTATTCAGCATTTTGTTGCCTTTTTATTAATATAAATTATAAAGTTTCATCATCATAACAATGTTTTAGTGTTTTAAATAAAAAGTATTCAAACACCCCAACTGTTCATTGGTACATTTCAAATATCACTTAGAGTTTTCTAGTTCAGTTTGAAGGTCTTCCACAGTCCATCTTTATTTTTTCTTTCCTCCACTTATTAGATATTTGTATTCAATATATCTAATATTCTATTATATTTAAGATGTATTATTAAAACTGGAACACATAACTAAGAAATTTTAGTTTCGTGCATATATCCAATGAAAAATATTTAATTTTATGTCTTTTGTGCCTGCATATAAAAAGTTACAATAGCATACCAATAATTTTTTCTAAAAAAAACCTTAGCAAATCAATCATTAAAAAAAAAAAGAAAAGAAAATAACAAGTGTTGGAAAGGTTGTGAGGAAATTGAAACGCTCGTACATTTCTGGTCAGAATGTAAAAAAATGGTGTTGCCACTATGGAAAACAGTATGGTAGTTCCTTGAAAAATTAAAAATAGAATTACCATATGATCCAGCAATTCCACTTCTAGCTATACACCCAAAAGGATTGAAATCAGGGACTGGAACAGATATTTGTACACCCATGTTCATAGCAGCATTATTCACAGTAGCTGAAAGGTAGAAGCAATCCAAGTGTCCATTGACAGATGAACAGATAAGCAAAATGTGGCATATACATACAAAGGAATACTATTATAAATTATAAATATTATAAATAACATTATATTTATAAAAAGGAAGGAAATTCTGACATATGTTACAACATGGATGAATTTTGAAGACATTAAGCTAAATGAAATAAGACATTCGCCAAAGGACCAGTACTGTCTGATTCCACTTATGTGAATGAGGTACCTATAGTAGTCAAATTCTTAGAGACAGAAGGTAGAGTGGTGGTGGCCAGGGGCTGCAGGGAGGGGGAAATGAGGAGTTCTTAATGGGTACAGAGTTTCAGGTGGGGAAGATCTGGAGATGGATGGTAGTAAAGGTTACACAACAATGTGAATGTACTTAATGGCACTGAACAGTACACTTTCAAATGATTAAAATGCTAAATTTTATGTTATAAATATTTCACTATAATAATGTTTTTAATTAAAAATCCTCCATATGTGCATTGGAGCTCTGGAATTGGGGTCTGGATTAGGCACACTTGCTTGACTGACTGCACTTAATAAGTCTGATGCACTGTTACTAATGAAAAGAAAATGCATTTCTTTCAAGATATCCAAGAATCCAACTGGCTTGAGCAAACATAAAAACAAGGGTGTAACTGACATTTTGAAGTTGGTACACAAATTCTTGGACCTACCCGCTCTATACTTATAATTACAAAAGAATGTTTGTCACTAAAATTTTTAATGGAAATCACAGGTTTGTCTTAGTAGTTTTGCCATAAAATCATGGTTTCACTTAAGAAATGGGGAAAAAGAGGGAAAAAAATCTTTCAGAAATAACACTAATTCAAACTTAATGTTAAACACACATGGTCATAGCATGTAGCAAAACAAAGTTAACAGCATAAAATGTAATATGACATTTGATTAACTGGTGTTAAACTGAACGTGTTAATTGTAGAGAAGAAAGACTTGCCAAGGCATGTTAGAAGCTGAGCTTCCAATTTGAACTCGGAATACAAAGGAAATGGCTCTAAGATCTGAGTAGCTGCTTTAACATTTACACTAAGTCCAAAAAATTCCAAGCTCAAATCCCAGGAACATAAGTCTATTTATTCTATTTTAAGTGTTAACAGAAGACAGTTCAATTAACAGCATGTAACATTTTTTGAGACGACCTCAAAATCCCTTAACTTGCCAATAATAGTCTAAAGACTCAATGGTGTTTAAAGTCTGGAAAAGGATTTGTCTCTACCAAAAAGGAGGTTGCCCTTGGAGAGCTCACTAAATACTTTGGTTAACCAAGGAGCTATAAACTCCAGTGTTCTCATTATTACTGACATATCTTTCACTATTGATGGATCACAGTGGTTCACTTGACGGCTTTAATTAGCAGTATCCTCTGGTAGAACTTCAACAACAGGGAGAAAGTTACAAAATACGATCCTCTCTATTCCCACTTTTCCAACCACTTTTCACCTACAAGTAGAATAATAATAATAGCAATAACACTAATAGTAACCAGAGAGATTGGGTGGTCACAGAGAGATTGGGTAGTCACCGTGCTTCATTTCTGCTATCTTTTAATCAGTCTCATGGTTGAAAACTTTCCTAAAGAAACAAAACACACACACACACACACACACACACCCTTAGCAAAATTAAGGACCACAGAGGTTAAAGTTTTTAGGAGAACTAAAGTTTTGAGACTGCTATTCCTTATCCCTAATAAGCATTATGGTACATAAGTTGCTGAAATACTAACAAGTATCTTTCACTGGTTTTGATATTTCCTGAATAAAAATTCACTAGATTGTCAACTTCATGAAGTCAGAGGCCATATCTTCCATGTCCGCAACTAAATCCACAGCTCCTAGCACAGTGCTGGTTCATAGTAGGCACTCAATACAAATATGTGTTGAACTAATGAATGCATGAATGAATGGAAAAATAAAAACAGGTGCTGTTATTGACAGCCATTGGAAGAGGGGAGGGAGGAATGGGTAAAGGGCCACGAATAGAAATGATTATTGAATGTAATAATTATTCTGATGTGAGCATCACATATTGCACACGAGTATTGATGTTCAACTGTGTACCCCACAGATATGTACAATCAACTTTGTTACAGTAAAAATAAATAAATAAGCAGGTGCCGTTATTGACAGCTATTGGAAGCAAGTAGAACTCAAAGAACTTAATACAAATTTTGAAATTTATGTGCCTGACACCACTCTAAGCGATTTACATAGAATATGATTCAATAATTAAAAAGGTCCTATGAAATGGTCCTATTATTCTGGCCATTAGATAGTTGAAGAAACTGAGGCACAGAAAGACATAAAGCTTAAGTGGTGGAATTGAGAACCAGGCAGTCTGGCGTCAGAGTCTATACTCTTATCCATTATGCTAAAATCTTAACTAGTGTTGATACTGTAAAAAGTAACGGGAACTCTGACCGTCCCTTCTAAAAATAGAGCTTGAATTTATAACATTTTAAAAGTACTAAGGTGGCTCATTTTAATCAGAAATGCTTTCACTTATAAGCATGACAATGGAATTACTACAGGAAAAAATAACAATGTCTTAATCTGTCAGCCTAAGCAGTGGTTTTTAAAAATCGCTTCCTCAGAACCACCAAATATTAGAAAGAAAAGCCAAGAGGTCCATCTATTCTCACTGTTTACTCTTTGCAAGTATTTAGAACAGTGACTGGTAAGGAGTAAGTGCTATATAGATGTTAAAAGAAGCCCTCCTTTGATACCAGTATCTGTTCACATTTCTCAGACTTCAACTCCCTCAGACATTCGAGGGACGGCTAAATCCATCAAAAGCAACCATAATATCAGAAAACTAGTTCTTATATTGAGATAAAATACCAATTGGTATTATCCCTGCCCACTGTGGCAATTTAGAACAACTTTTGTATAAAACTTTCTTCTGTAGGATAACTCAGATATCTGAAGTAGTACCTTGTTCCCTTAAATATTCATCTGACATTCTCAGGGTCATTAACCACTCATTTGGTGCCATGAATTATAACTGTCTTCACCAGCACCCCCCCCTTTATTCTCTCAGCTTTTTTATTATCCTCCCTCCCAGCTATATTAATGTATACTTGACAAATAAAAATTGTGTATGTTTAAAAATTGTATATATCAATAGGTTGTTTTGATATGTGTATGCATTGTGATTACCACATCAAGCTAATTAACATATTCATCACCTTATATTGTTACTTGTGTGTGTGTGTGTGGTGAAAACACAATATCTACTCTTAGCAAATTTCAAGTATGCATTACGGCATTATTAACTATAGTTATTATACTGTGCATTAAATCTTCAGAACATATTTATCTTATAACTGAAAATTTGTACCCTTTGACCAAAATCCCCCTATTTCCTCAGTAGACTGGTACAAAGTTACAGAGTTATAGTTAAATAGGGAGAATAGGTTCTGGTGCCCTAGGGTGACAACAGCTAATAATATTGTATTGTCAGGTTTTATTCTTTCGCATGTAGATATCCAGTTTTCCCAGCACCATTTATTGAAGAGACTATCTTTTCTCCATTGTGTGTTCTTGGCACCTTTGTCTAAAATTAGTTGACTTTATGTGTAGGTTTATTTCTGGACTTTCTATTTTGTTCCATTGGTCTGTGTGTCTGTTTTTAATGCCAATACCATACTGTTTTGACTACTATAGCTTTATAGTATACTTTGAAATCAGGTAGTGTGATGCCTCTGGCTTTGTTCTTCTTTCTAAAGATTTCCTTGGCTATTTGTGGTTCCATACACATTTTAGAATTGTTTTTTCTATTTCTGTGAAAAATATCATTGGAATTTTGGTAGGGAATGCATTAAATCTGTAGATCACCTTGGATAGTATGGACATTTTAACAATATTAATTACTTCAATCCGGTGTTCATGGAAGACATTATTTGTGCCTTCTTAAATTTCTTTCATCAATGCTTGATAATTTTCCATGTATAGATCTCTCAGCTCTTTGGTTAAGTTTGCTCCTAAGTATTTTATCCTTTTTGATGTTATTGTAAATGGAATTGTTTATTTTAATTTATTTTTCAAACAGTTTGTTGCTAGTGTATAGAAATGCAACTGATTTTTGTAGGTTGACTTTGTGTCCTGCAACCCTAGTAAATTTCTTTATTAATTCCAACAGTTTTTTGGTGGAGTCTTTAGTGTTTTCTATATACAAATTATATCTTATGCAAACAGAGACAATTTTACTTCTTCCTTTTGGATTTTAATTTTATTTTATTTTTCTTGCCTAATTGAACTGAACTCATAGAGACAATACGGACCTTCCATTTCATTGCCCTACAAAAGCCTTCAAAACTGCATCAAGTTTCCCCAGCTTTCTCAAGACTTTTTGGCTTATCTTTGATTAGTATCAGAATGAAGAGTCACTGATGGTGCTGAAGAAATTTGGTTACCTTTTTCTGGGCATAAAGGGAAACAAGGTATTATGAGATATGTTCAAAGATTATAAATAAAATAGCTATTTTCCCAGATATTATAGTGTTTGTGTCAGCTTTTTAGATTTGTAATTTTTTGTATTTTTTTCTATTTATAAATCAATAGATTACAGATCCTCACTATTGATACACACTCCTGATGTCAAGGCTTGGCAAAATTCTCTAACAGGTAAATAAGTGTGTGGTTTGCTAACAACATAAAAAGAGTGATATAATTACCACAAATCATGCTGAAATAACTTCATTTTCATTTTTCATAGAAGTGCTAGCTTTGCACATTAAGATAACAGTAAAAGTTATAATGATAAAAGCAAATGATATTAAATTTGACCATATCTCCCATGATGTAGATCTGGATAAAATGGCACCCATAGGAGTATGTAGGAGATGTAGTATAGTGTAGTGCAGTTAATTTTTAGTTGGCTGAACAACTTAACTTGGTGTGAACCTGGTGAAGGTCCACAAGAGTGTGCCTCAGCTTCTTTCAGGAAAATGCAGTGAATAAAACATTTGATCACAAGCAGAAGAGGATCTAGATTGTGTGGGGCTTAAAGCTTACACAACTGGGGGTAGGAGAAGATATCTCATTAGAAAAAGAGTACAAAATTACAGTCACAAAATTAGGTAAGAATACTTATTTAGAATGAAAAATGTAATCACAACAACTTACAAATTTTGGAAATTTGACATTCCACAGCATTACAAAATCCAGGAAAATAACATATTTTTATAAATTCACTGCTGGACACACCTTCATAATATCTTTTTTTCCTACATTTTTTGGTTTCATCCTCTTGGAGGGCAGATTTATGTTATTTTTATCTGCATAAAATCCTCTTCAAATATTGATTGATTGATTGATTGATTAGGAAATATGTAATAAAACTTCACCAAACAAATATTAGGGCAGAGTGGTCTAAGTGGAAAATCTGAATAACAGAATTCTTAAAGTTGTATGAATTTCACATGTTCTTCAATACATATTACTGCCTAAGGCAGAGCTAAAATAGAAATGTATAATTTATAAGCAAAGTTAATATTTACAATAGGACTACATCATATAATAATGTATAAGCGTAAAATTTCTTTAACATAAAAAATTAATCGTAAGCCCAGAAACTGGGTTTGCTGACTCATCTACTTTCATAAAAAAAAGAAAGTTTAAATTGAAATTATTTTTGAATGTTTTATTTAATAATATCTTATTTTGTGATAGAAAATATCACTAATATCAAAATGAATTATGGTTTTCAATTAGCAGGAATTTATTACATATCTAGATGATTAGATTTTCTAGAGATTAGATTTAGAATATAAAACGTATTTAATGAGTGATTTCAGGAACATAGGATTTAATGGTAAACCATTTATTAAGATATACTAATTGATTTAATATACTACTTGCTTCATGTAGTAACCTAAAAGTAATTATTCTGAAGTTATATTTTTATCCATAACAATAAATATCAACCATGAAAATTAACATCCATTCCCAAGAATTTCAAAGAATCTTGACTATAGACAGTAGTAAAGAATAGCCGAAAATTCATAAGTAAAATCTGTAACCTAAATGTAACTTGAATTATTTGCAGAGCTGCCAATTTACAGGAAAACTAAGTGAATCCCTCTACAAACCTGCCTCTAAGTGTGAAATTTATGAATTTGTATATCGTATAGAGAAGCTCATGCCCAGAAAAGGCAACCAAAGTTCGTGAGCACCATCAGCAGCTCTTCATTCTAATCTCTATGTCTAATCTCTGTCTAATCAAAGACAAGCCAAAAAGTCTTGAGAAACCTGGGGAACCTTGATGTGGTTTTGAAGGCTGTGGTAGGGCAGTGGGATAGAGGGTCCATCATATCTTTCAGAATTCTTCTGTCCCTTCTTTGATCTGGCTATTTCTGATCATTACACGCTTTTTGTTTCATTTGCTTACACAGTAGAATTTTTTTATTATTTTTTTCGCTCAGTGAATTACCTAAATCTCTAATTTTGGGTTCCAGCATCATAAAAAGCAGGTGACTTGAACATGAATCCAGGATTGAGAACCAGGCAATAGAATGAGGAATGAGCCATCCAGATGATGTGGGAGTGGTACAGCAGCAGTAAAATTACCAATTCATTTTGTTATGCTAGGTAAAGTCAGTTTAGCAAGGGTGACCATGAAGGCTTACCAATAAATCCCAGTGACACTCAGCAGTCTCCAACACAAACCTAGTGGGCCTGGATGTGAAAACAGTTAAGAGCCCCCACTGCAACAAACAGGAGAGAGTACAAGCTCCACCTAAAGGGGGCGCTGTGGCTCAGCTCCGGTCAGTTATTACTCCCTGGAATATGGGTCAATGTTGCTGCATATTTTAAATTTCAGGAGAAAGCAGGTAAGGGTGTGTGAGAGAGAGCTCTTGACTTTTAAATGATAGTCAAAAAAATTTTATAACAGTGTAAAGCCACAAAAGCATGTCTGTCAACAGGACTGGGGTCTTTGCTATATACAACCCAAGGCTAAATCCAAAAATGTTTGAGCTTTAGGACCACAGAGCATGCCCTACAGTGGCTGCAGGGTCCTGAGCTTCCTTTCTAAGTGGCAGTCCTTTACCAAAGACAAAAAAAAAAAAAAAAATTAGACACTGAACATGTGACATACAACAAAAGTAAACATTTTCCACACTGTCACTCATCCCTTAAAAATATTACCTCACGCTAGCATTAAAAAAGAAAATGAGTACTTACTTAAAAACCACATTAAAGTCATTTTGAGAGATGTGAGGTCATAAAATTCCGTTCTAAGAGTGAACACAACAGTGGAAAACACACACGAGGGGTATCTATCCAGACTTGCTGAAGAATGGGAGTATTCATCTGAAAGGAGCAGATGGCTACCTCTTTTCTGTGATCATTAAAATCAACGAGTAAGTAAGAAAAGAAAAAGTCCATTGCACTCTTTAGAGAAAAAAATATTTAATAGAAAAATTGTAAAAGCTGCACCAATCAGCTCAAAGTAAGACAGTTATTTTCAGCAACACACTTTTTTAATTTCCAAAATTTTTTATATTATTTATATGTATATATTGAAACAACCCAGGGCTGGGTAATTAGACCATATCCACGTTCTGGAATTTACTAACTGTGTCGCCATAGATAAGTTACTTAACTTCTTTGAACCTCAGTTACTGAATGTGTCAAAGAAAAGAGTAATACATAGGATTGCTCAGAAAATTAAATCAGATGATACCATTTAAAGTGCCTTGCATATAGTAGATGTTAAATTAACATTTGGCTTCATGTTTGTGAACACACAAATTCTATATGCATTTACATTATGTAAAATAGCCACCCATTTTATGAAGAATTCTGAGATTCTGAGTTTATTTTTCACTTCTTTACTGTCATGTGAGAGTCATGTTCAAGCTACTGTGTTCAGAACTGTAGAGATCCACAGGCCCTTCCATTAAAGAATATATACTACTTCATTCATTTTATTCATCCAACATCTATTTCATGAGCACCTGCTATGTACCAGGCACTATTCTGAACAAGGAGAACACATCTCTGAATAAGAAAAAAAACTATTCTGGCTCCCATGGAGCCAAATTATAGCGGAGCTGGTTAAACAATGAACAAATAAAATTAAGTAGTACTAGGAGCTATAAAAATTGCAATGGGCTTATGTGCTACACCGTGATTGGGTGGCTACTTTAGTTAGCCAAGAAATGGCTCTCTAAGAAAGTAAGGTGACCCTTAAGTGACAAAAGAATGCTAGTCATGCCAAAGTCTGAGGAAGCGTGTTCCCTACAATGGGAACAAGATCTGCATGTTCGGGGAGCCTGGTGAGGGCTCATGGGATAAGCAGAATGGGCCAAGGGGACAGTGGTATGAGGTCAAAGAGGAGAAATCAGCAGGACTGTATCACATAGGGACTCAGAGGCCAGAAAAAGGAATGAGAATTTTATTTTACCAGGGAAAGCAAACACTCAATTATAATATCAAAGAGTATTAAATAGGGCCGGCCTGGTGGCGCACTGCTACAGTGCGCCGCTTGGGAGTGTGGCAGCGCTCCCGCCGAGGGTTCGGATCCCACATACAGACCGGTTCCCACTCACTGGCTGAGCGAGGTGCCGGCACAGCACCAAGGTTTGCGATCCCGTGGCCGGTCCCGGTCCAGTACGGGCGCGACACTGAGGGTTGCGATCCGTTGCCGGACACGAAAAAAGACAAAAAAAAAAAAAAAAAGAGTATTAAATAAACACTATAAAAGTAAAGTGCTGTGGGAACTCAGAAAAAAAGCTGTTAATTCTGCGTGCCTAGAGAGGGGCTTCTGAAGAGGCTGGATGTGAACTGGACCTTAGAGGACAAGCAGGATTTAAAACGTAAATAAGAGAGTGATGAAAAGGGCATTCTAGTCTGGGAAAACTATAAAGCAAAGAAAATAGGCATTTAGTGGTATAGGATAGTTGGAGTGGGAACCTGGAGAAATGCAAAGGAAGATAAAACCAAAAAGGCAGAAACCTAGTTGAGAAATAGTATTTAATGCCAGACTGAGGAACGAGCGCCTTGTCCACAGATGTGAAAAGTCACTTAGAATATTGTCAGTGCAACTTTCCAAAGCAGTGGTAACATATCGCCTTCTTTTTTATCTATCTCACAGTGATGTGCGTATGAGAGAAACTTACGCAATACCTGTGTATCGGTTAGACAGTGACTGTGAGTACTGCCTAAACGCTCTGTTATCATCACCTGGACATCTACAGGCCCCACATGCGTTTGTGTATCCTAAACCATATACAGATGATTTCTAGGAAGGCAATCTGACAATGCAAATCAAAGTGTCTAATGCAAGGATGTTCAGTGAAGAGCTATAAGACTCCTGTGTCCCACCACTCTGAAGTCTGGGAGCCACCCTGTCCACTCAGACATCACCATCAAAAAATGCAGGAATGGGAAACACAGAAATCACCTAAAAGCACAAGTTCCAAGGCAGACTGTTTAAATCAGTATTTTTGAAACTGTGGGTCATGATCCATTAATCAGTCATGAAGCCAATCCAGCAGGTTACCACTGACTTTTTTTTTTTATATTTTAAGGAATAGAATAAAATAACACATAACAGAAAGCACTAGAGTGAACTGAACATAGTAAGGGTATGTACTGTGTTGTATAAACACATTGCTTCCATTTTCTATGCATACACACACACACACACACACACACACACACACAGAGGCATCTGTGTACTGGGTTATAATGTAAGACATGTTTCTTACTCTGGCCACATTTTTTAAAAGTTAAGAGCCATCAGTTAAAATTAGATTTTTGGACTAATGTTAAACCAGAGCATTTTTTTTAACTCATTGATAACAGGTGGAAGCTTATTAGGAAAACCTGTTATATTAGTCGATTTCTGTTGCTTATTACAGAAATACCTGAAACTGAGTAATTTATAAAGAAACAGTAGGTATCACTTACAGTTTCAGAGTCTGGGAAGTCCAAAGTCCAGGGAACACATCTGGTAAGGGCCTTGTTGGTAGTGACTCTACATAGCGATGCAGGGTCTCACATGGCGAATGGCAGAGCTGAGAGAGAGCTCCTCACAGACTCTCCTCCTAAAGCCATCAGAACCACGCTCATGACCACCATTAAACCATTAATGGAATGATCCATCAGCTAGGGAGGGAATGATCCTCACAATCTAGTCACCTCTTCAAGGCCCCACCTCTCAGTTACAAAAATAGAATTTCCCACCCTCTTAACACTCTCACAGTGGCTATCAAGCTTCAGCGAGTTTGGGGGGACATCCAATCCACAGCACCCGCACTGGTTATAAGTGTATGTAAATATATGTCATTTGCAGGACTTTGAAGAGTCCCAAAAATATACACACCAAATAGACAACTGTGAATGCCTCTAGGGAATATGGAAGAGATTATAAAAGGGAAGAACTTTCATTTTATATACTTTATAGATATTTATATATACTTTATATAACATATACTTTATATACTTCTATGTTGTAATTTTTTAAAAAATAAAGAAAAAAGACAATGTAAGAAGTACTCTGCCTATTCAGTATTCAGTCAATTGACATGAAATGTGACCATGTGTTTCGGCCAAATGTCAGTGGCACATGGAAGGGAAATGAAGCCACATCTCAACCATGGAAAGGCGGTACACTGGCAGGAATATGAGTGACAGAAGTCAATGTGTGGACTTTTATTTATGTCCCATTTAAGATGTAAAATGATTTGAGGCAGCTAGGTGCTTGGACAGCCAGAAGACGTGGCAAAAGAGAATCTGAGAAAAAAGATCTTATAAGAAAACCTGGCAGTAGAAAGTAGACTTGAAAAGTGGGAAGAGACTAAGAGTCAGGGTGGGAGTAGAAGCTGCAGGAAAGTAGGAGCAGTGCTCACAAACAATGCAGCTCGGAGAAATGTTCATCTACTGGCCAGACGGAGCCATTAGGAATCTACGCTGCTACGAGGAAAAGAGCTGCTACCTACAGTGCCAAGCTGTTAGGGGTTCCTGTGACTGCATGATAAAGGCCAGCCGCCAAGCAGTTCCCTCAGTTTACCCTCATTTGAGCATGCTAGGCTGAGGTATCCTCCTTCACCCTAGGGCTCCACCCTGTGGATGTGGCCTTCATGTGCATGAGCCAGGCCTCTGGATAGTGCTGGGGACACTCAGGGTTTGCCTCTCTGCCTCTCCTTTCTTATAATTCCATGGTTGAAAGCCTTATTTCCAGCTGGCACATACTTGCGGCAGATATGTTAGAGCTCATCTAAGAAGTGGTGTGGATCATACTGAGTAGTACATAACCACTTAGCTTTTATATCAGACCAGCTCTCATGCTTGATGATACCAGGCATGGATATCCTACTAGCTTGCCTTGTCCTGCTGTTCCCAACTGGTTCTATGGCTCTTACCTTTCCCAGGGCGTACTCATTGAAAAGGGGTCTCTCTGTGTACTTGGTGCCTGCTGGCTTGGAGGTAATAGCACAGATTCATTTTTACTGGCAATAATATAAACTTGGACAGCAATTATATTACCTCTATAAAGCTGGATGCAGCCAAGTTCCGTATGCCAAGCTTTTCTAAGCAGCATTTTCAACAAGAGCAGGCTCCTGTGTCCTGGATTCCAGTGAAAAAGTTCAAAAAGTGTGATGCCTCCTAGGAAATGCATCATCACTCACTGGAGTAGACCAACCCAAGCTAAGGCTTTGCAATTTTTTTTGTCAAAGTCAGAAAATCCATTTACTACTCTGCCATAAAAAAGAATGAAATTCTCCCATTTGCAACAACTTGGATGAGTTTGGAGAAACTTATGTTGAGTGAAATAAGCAAAGCACAGAGGAAAAATACTGCATGTCCTCACTCATAAGTGGGAGCTAAAAGAGAAAGAAGGAAGGAAAGAAAGACCACAGTGGTGCGTTGGACTTGCAGAGGGAGAGAGCATGCCTAGGGATACAAAGTGGGATGGGAGAAAGGAGGAAGGGGAGGGAGGTTGGATATTAATTGGGTGGGAGACACGTGGTATAATCGCAATTTGTGGTTAAGGGCATGCTGCCAGTACTGATCTGGCCATCACATCTTGGGCATGAGTGGTGATGGTCAGCTTTGTACCCCATGAATATTCATAATCAATAAAAAAATTGACTATTTTAGGTACCTCGCATAAATGGAATCATAATTTAAAAAGGTTATAAAATCCATTTAACAGTGGCAATGGGTAAACTACTTTCCTAACTAATATAAAATCACAAATCCTCATCATAGCACTTTACACAAGGAATTTCTTGTAAGTAGCAAATATGCCTTAGTCATATTTGAACTTTCAGTACTCAGCAGTGGTGTTGCATGTAGCACATGCTTAATAAATGTTACGTGAGTACACAAATGGGGAAGCTGATTAGGTGATTAAGCTATTAGCTGATTAAGCTTATTCTATCTATTAGACATAAGGGCTTATTTCAGTGAAGACTGTTACTAGTTACCAAAGAATTTTTGAATCATAAAGCAAAGGCTGATTTCATTTGTGAGAACTTACACTTGGGAACATCAATTTTTCTTTTTTCTGACTTTCTTCCATTCTAATCACTGAAAAAGCTGCAAAATTCCTTAATCTTAGTTTTTGTTTTGTTTTTTTTTTTCCTTTTTTGTCCTTTTTTACTGACCGGTAACGAGATCGCAACCCTCGGTGTTGTGCCCGCACCACGCTCAGCCAGTGAGCGGGAACCGGTCTCCACATGGGATCTGAACCCTCGGCGGGAGCGCCGCTGCACTCCCAAGCGGCGCACTCTCCAGTGCGCCACTGGGCTGGCCCTTAATCTTAGTTTTTATGGCAACTAAAATATATAAATTTTCCATTTGCAAATTATCAAAAGAGCACTCATTCCACCATTCAGTATTGACATCTTCACTCTGGTAAGTCCCTCCTAAATCATATTAGAAATGTTCATCTACTGGCCAGACGGAGCCATTAGGAATCTACGCTGCTACGAGGAAAAGAGCTGCTACCTACAGTGCCAAGCTGTTAGGGGTTCCTGTGACTGCATGATAAAGGCCAGCCGCCAAGCAGTTCCCTCAGTTTACCCTCATTTGAGCATGCTAGGCTGAGGTATCCTCCTTCACCCTAGGGCTCCACCCTGTGGATGTGGCCTTCATGTGCATGAGCCAGGCCTCTGGATAGTGCTGGGGACACTCAGGGTTTGCCTCTCTGCCTCTCCTTTCTTATAATTCCATGGTTGAAAGCCTTATTTCCAGCTGGCACATACTTGCGGCAGATATGTTAGAGCTCATCTAAGAAGTGGTGTGGATCATACTGAGTAGTACATAACCACTTAGCTTTTATATCAGACCAGCTCTCATGCTTGATGATACCAGGCATGGATATCCTACTAGCTTGCCTTGTCCTGCTGTTCCCAACTGGTTCTATGGCTCTTACCTTTCCCAGGGCGTACTCATTGAAACATGCGTTTGTGTATCCTAAACCATATACAGATGATTTCTAGGAAGGCAATCTGACAATGCAAATCAAAGTGTCTAATGCAAGGATGTTCAGTGAAGAGCTATAAGACTCCTGTGTCCCACCACTCTGAAGTCTGGGAGCCACCCTGTCCACTCAGACATCACCATCAAAAAATGCAGGAATGGGAAACACAGAAATCACCTAAAAGCACAAGTTCCAAGGCAGACTGTTTAAATCAGTATTTTTGAAACTGTGGGTCATGATCCATTAATCAGTCATGAAGCCAATCCAGCAGGTTACCACTGACTTTTTTTTTTTATATTTTAAGGAATAGAATAAAATAACACATAACAGAAAGCACTAGAGTGAACTGAACATAGTAAGGGTATGTACTGTGTTGTATAAACACATTGCTTCCATTTTCTATGCATACACACACACACACACACACACACACACACACAGAGGCATCTGTGTACTGGGTTATAATGTAAGACATGTTTCTTACTCTGGCCACATTTTTTAAAAGTTAAGAGCCATCAGTTAAAATTAGATTTTTGGACTAATGTTAAACCAGAGCATTTTTTTTAACTCATTGATAACAGGTGGAAGCTTATTAGGAAAACCTGCCCTTTCCCCTCCCGCTTCCCGCTGTAATAACCATAGATTCATTCTCTCCATCTGACAGATTAAACTGTTCCTTCTGTTGGTTTGTTGCCTAGGTGATCTGTCCAGTACTGAGACAGGTGTGATCAAGTCCTCCACTATCATTGTAAATCAGATGCTTCTATTACTCTGCAGTGTGCTTTGTGGAGAGAAAGAACCTCTTCTTTTTCTTTTGGTCTTCACTGGTGTCTCTAGTGTTAATGCAGTTGAGAGTCTGGTGTGCCATCTGCATGGTGGCTGTGACTGCTGCTATAGAGACTAGCTGCTTTTGTGGCAACCATGGCAATTGTGGTGGCTGTGGTGGGTTACCCACATGGAGATGGTGTTTTTGGTGCTCTCTTTACCTGGTTGCAGCTGGGCTCGGCTTTCCCAGGCTCCATACCTCAGGACCCCAGGGAACAGTCTCTCTAATTTTTAAACTACAGGCCTCCTGGAGAAATTCACCAGCAGTGATAAAACCGCCATACACAATGGTGGCAAGTTCTCAGTGGCTGACTGTAATGTAAGCCTTTCCTAACCACTGGCTTTCCAGGTTGACCAGTGGCAAAATTAATATTAACCAATCCAATGCCAGCCAGTCATTCACACTTCACCTCTTCAAGTTGATCATTCTCACTTAGTAGGAAATGAATAGTATTATTTACTCACCTATGGAAGATACTTATTCATCTTGCTGAAGAAAGAAGCTTCTTTCACAAATCAATTTTAAAATGCTATTTAAAATTTCGTCAATTTTAAATATTATATAATCAAGCGTTGAACCAAATGACATGGTGGACATAAGCTTAGCCAGCAGGGATGCTGCTGAGTGTCTGAAGAATCATGCTAAAGAAGGGAAAAAAATTATGCCAGTGGATAAAAGTGATTAGTTACTACAGATTGATAAGTCATGTCACAATAAACTACTGCTTCTAAGTGAAGTGGAGGAGCTATGGAAAAGGGTAAGGAAACTTAATCCTCTCGGATATCAGTCTAAGTTAGTAATTCAAAGGAATCGGGCTTTGCTGCCTCCCAGGCAAAGGCTCAGTTTTCCACTGAGACAGCAAACTCACTACCATTTTGAGTAAGAGTGCCCCCATCTCAAACTGTTTCTGTTCAGGAAGTTGAAGCAAATAAAGAGGAATTTGACATGGTTGTGACTGGATTTCCCCGAGCCTCTATTTTTTTTTACTTACATTTCTAACAAACACAAGAAAATCCAATCTCTGGCTTCCAGATAAGAAGACTCTTCCAAGAACTACATCTAAAGAAGCCTGTGGCATAGAACTTAGGCCCGACTTGGAACTTCAAGAATTTGTTTTCCAATCCAAAACAACAGAGATCAACCAGGAAAAGTATTACTTGACTTAATGAGGTCAGTAGATTAACTTTTCTTCCTTTCAGGGACCAGAGATTGCTGAATCAGCCCAGATGCTAAGAACTTTCAGAGAATAAAAAATCCTTTCAGGGCTTGGGTATCAAGGTGGCATTCTTCTCCTAAAGCATAATTATATACTGTTGGGCAAATAAAGTTTTACTGTGGGCTAGGAGATAAGCCATCCATCAAATGAATTAAGATCAAGAAAACAAATTCAATATGTATGTAATAAAAAAGTTCAGGTGTTTTTCTTACTGTACTTTTTAAAAAAAATAAGTATGTTCTTAAACTACTTAAAAGTTATAACTTATATGGAAAATAAGTGCAACTGTAACATCAGCATGACCTTGTATAACCGAAGACACATACATCATCCCATTTAATTAAAAACAACCTCCTTTACTCTATCTCTTTGATTGTTGGAAACTGAATAATAAACTGAGTTTAAAAAATAAAAATTAAAGAGGGAACATAGGAAAGAAAGCTGCTCCTGGAGGCATTAATGGCTTGAAGTATCTCAGTACTACTCACGCAGTTCCTCACATCCCTCTGATGGGTTCTTCCCTCCTCTATTTATATCCTATTAATCTCCTTTAGTGAACTTCATCTCCTCACCTAAGGCCTAATGAAACACAAAATAGGATTTAGCAAATAATTAGCCTCAACAAAATAGGATTTAGCAAATGCCTAGTTTTTTTATATACTAAATATTACAATATTTTTTGCTCTTTGTGCATTTATTTACATATTATCTTAGAACACAAGAGCCGTAAGAGTATTTCCATACTACATATTACTACCATATGCCCAAGAACATAATCAACACTTGCTAAGAAATCAAGTTACACTTGTTAGGTTTAATTTATGTGAACTAGCTCCAAAAGACCAGAGGTAGATGATAGTGTTTCATGAACATTTTTGGTTTGAATCAATGATACTCAGCCTGAGATACTGTAATGAATTCTGAGTTGGGGCGAGGACAGATTCTATACAAAAACTTCTTTTAAAAGACTTAGAATTCTGAAGAAAAATTAACAATAATAGTCATATAATCTGAACCACAATAATAATAGATTGTACTTTTATAGCACTTAAGACTTTTCAAAAGTCTTTCACCTACATCACCCTATTTATTAAGAATGTTCAATAATTTTTCTCCCACACTGAGAACCATGATATCAGAAAATTTTGTTCAAGGATGGTTCCATTTGATTTTCTAAATACTTACTGGGGAAAAAAGAAATAAACTAGACATAAGGGAAAATTTCCCACTGTGCAAGCTGTCTGATGCTAACACAGGTGACAAAAATTTTAGATTTTGTTTCCTAAAGCTGTTTAAGAATGTGATATGTACCTAACTTTCTGAAATGGTTTAGGTGCAGCACTACCTATGGGAAGAAGAATGCATGGGTTGACTACCCGGGAAGCAGATAGCTCATTAATGTCCCATATTGTTAATGTAGAGGTACAGCTTCCTGTCCAACCAAGGGCCATTCATCTTACTCTGAAGAGAACCACACTGCCCTAGGCTAATGGTCCCACCCAGTGGCTGGCATGAGAATCAGTATAATTCAACGTGGTTTCCCCAGCACTACTGTCTCCCCCCTCAGAATGATGCATATGTATTGTCCTCTTTCCTTACTCCATTTTACTTCCTATAACATATTCATTCTAATTTTATCTTTTGTGGATTTATGGAAACTTCTTTATTTCTTTTACACAGGATGTCTTTATATCTTTTAGTCCCTTCTCATCCAAGCTAAACATTTCCTGGTTATCATTAACATTTCTTGACTTATCAACTTTAAACACACTTTAGTTTGTCTACATCCCTCTGAAAGTGTGGTGCCCAATACTGATTACTATATTCCAAATACAGTTTGATCACAGCAAAATAGGGTAAGATTGCCATTTTCCCCAGACTAGGTACAATGTATCTACTAATGCAGTCTAAGAAGATAACTCTGTTGGCAGCTGCACCACTCAGGTGACACACATTGCATAACTAAAACTTCTAATCTTCTACATTATATATGCTAAGGATCCCATGCTATATTCTTTGAAACAATCCAGAAACTCACTTCATAATCTTCAAATTTCCATTTATGTCCTTAATTTCATCTAATAAAATCTGCTGATCTTCAAGGACCAACATTAGAAGCTAATATCATCAAATATCTTGTTGGCATTTTATATCTTCTGTATTGCTTAATTAAACAAATGAACAATAAAGAGAGACAGAGAAAGAAACAACCACAGTAATACATTGAACTTTTAGAAAACTAGAAGTGGAAAAGGGAGGGGAGGGGGAGAGGAAGGGGGGCTAATGAGAAACTGGTCAATGGACACAAAGAATGATGGGGTGTTGTAATGATGAATAAGCTAACTCTACTGATCTAACACCACACATTCTACACAGTAATTGAAAATCAATGTTGTACCCCACTTGTATGTATAATAAAAATAAATAAAGATTTTTTATAAAAAGAGTTTGGGGCCGAGCCTGTGGCGCACTCGGGAGAGTGCGGCGCTGGGAGCATGGGAGCGCTCCCACCGCGGGTTCAGATCCTGTATAGGGATGACCGGTGCGCTCACAGCGCTCACTGGCTGAGCGTGGTGTGTCTGGTCTCAAAAAAGGACAAAAAAAAAAAAAAAGAGTTTGGAAGCACACCTTACTTTGAATTGATGATTTATTGCCAACTTAACTGGAGCATCTTTATTTTCACTATAATTTGTGTTTTTATTAGAATCACAACATGATCTCAATCTTAACTCTGTTTTCTTGCCTTCAATCTCCATTCAGAACTACTTAATTTTAGTCTTATCCAACATCTGTGTTTATATAACCATAAACTATTTATAGATAAGCACAATTTTGGAAATGATGTTTCAGGACCCCTTTTCTAACTTGATGATATGTGATAATCTGCATAACTGGGGAAAGTCTTTCAGAACAACTAGCTAAAGTTTGCAGGCTCATCATCAAGTTCCATAAATTATATGTCCTTATATCTCTCAAATCATGCCCTTCTTTCCATCCCATTACTATAGCCTTAGTGCAGGACATCATCATCTCTTGGGGATAATTTGGCAACATTCTACAATTGTCCTGCCTCTAATACAATCACCCTCCAATTTATTTTTCCACTGCGGACAGGGTGATCCTTCCAAATATATAAATCTAATTGTGTTAGCTCTTGTCTAAAATCCTTCAGAATTATAAGGAGTTGCACCATGGGAATTAGGTTCCAAAAGCAACTAATAAAACATAAATCGTGTATAGTCAAAATTATCCTGGAACAGTCCTTGAGTGCCCACAAGATACAATACACATACTTTTTTACATTTAGTCCTAAGTAAATGAAGGTTTGTATAAATATAAAAATGTACATAACAATATACTATATACAAAATGAGCAAAATGTACTAAATATAATTTTGTAGAATTGAAATCTATTTTACTTTTTTACATTTAGTCCTAAGTAAATGAAGGTTTGTATAAATATAAAAATGTACATAACAACATACTATATACAAAATGAGCAAAATGTACTAAATATAATTTTGTAGAATTGAAATCTATTTTTGTTTTGCTTCATATGCAAAGTTAATTTCTTAAGTCCCATGTGCCAATCGCCCAAATCTGCTAGAAGTACAGGTATATTAGAACATACTTAATAAGTATTGACTGCCTGCTTCATACTATGTATCTTCTAGGCACTGGGGCTACATTGAGGAGCAAAACAGACTAAAATCTCTGCCCTCAGAGAGCTGACATTCAATAAACAAGTAAGTCAAACACACAGGAAGTCTAATGGTAATAAGTACTACTGCAGAAAATTGAGGCAGACAAAGTGGGTGGGAAAGATGTTGGCGGCAGGGTAGAGAAGGCAGAGGACTGCAATTTTCAGTAGGATGTACAGAGAAAGCCTAACCAGGAAGGTAGCACTTGAACAAAGCCCTGGAGGAGGTGAGAGAGTGAACCACACCGACCTTTAGAGGAGGAGTGTCCCTGCAGGAAGGAACCGTGGGTGCATGCACCCTGGAGGGCTTGAGGAATGAATGACGAAGAGCAGATAGTAGCTGGAGTGGAATGAGAGATCAGAGAGGTGGCAGGGAGCCAACACTGTAGGGCCTTTTAGGTTTCTGCTCCTCAAGTGACGTGGGAAGCCACTTGAGGGTTTCAAGCAGTTGTGGAACAGTCTGACTCTGAATGTCCATAGGGCATCGAGGCTGGCCTGTCCTTTGTCCTCTGCCCTGCCCTTGCCTCACACTGAGGCTGCATTTCCCTGATCAGCTCTTTCTCACATCTTCACTTCCCTTAGGCCTCAGCTCCTCTGCAACCTCTACTGGAATGATCTGCCTTCAACCTCCCCCGCCACTCAACTCCACAACTAACATCTTTTGTACTTGTTTCCTAGACTCCAGGAGTGCGGGTCTGCCTCATCCAGAACGCCTTCCTGATTTCCCCAGCCTGGGCTGGCTAGACTTTGTTCATAATCCCAGAGTGTCTAGTCTACACCAATGAACAGTGGTAACTGACTATTCCCATTTAGATCATAAACTCTTTGAGAGTAGTGCCCACTTGCCATCTTCGTAACTCCAGCATGCAGCTCAACACCTGCACACAAAGCTGCTTAGTAAATGTTTGCTGAATGAATGAATGAATAGCGATGAAATAGGGTATGGCAGATTAGAGTGCAGGAGAATCTCTCTTGCATAAGGTATTTTGAGTCACCTAGAATCCCTATATCTGGGTTTCTGGTCTCTTTTCTGGAGAATTATGTTTTAGCACATTTCCTTTATTATCTTTCAAATTTGATTCTGACTATATTCTTCTGAGCTTTAAACTAATTGTATATCAAAATGAAAAAGGAAACCTATGAAAAGTCTTTCCTTCGGCAAGCACTACACAAACTTACACTTTTGTGATTGTGAGATAAGGGAGATATCCTAATCCAATGGTCAATTTTTTTATTTTAATTTTTTTTTAGATTTTATGCTATTAATAAATCATAGTAACAGATACCAACACAAAATGCTACTTACTGGTAAGTGGAGGCATACTGTCCCTTTCAGTGTAAGAAAAAAGTGTGGGCAACCTATGTTTTAATCCACATTTTGAAATCCACATGCTAATATGTGAAGATAGAGATAAGAGATGACCAAGAACAGTGTTCGGTTTGAGTCTAGCTCCTGATCGGCTCCTGAAAAGAAAAGATTACCGGTGTTCATGCTGATATCTTCCACAGATATAATGTGAGCTTTCAGTGTGGGAGAGAAAGAGGAAAAGAGTGTGGAAAAACAAGAGTATTTTGTGTGATATATCCTGGTCAAAATGTTAGCCTGTAAGGGTAGCTACAAAGTCCTTTATCATACTTTGAAAAAAAACTTCCCTTTCTCCCTTCAGGAGAATGTGGTGTTTAACATCAGCTTAAAAAGACATGCTTGTCCTTTCAACATAGCTGGAGACTCCACTCTTGCACAAAGGTAAGATAATGTGCTCTTCAGTAAGAAGTCAAGTACCCACTGCCTTTTGAAACTGCCTGATGAGAATTAACGGCCTTTGCCATCCTCTTTTAAACAACTGTGGCCAGTATTCTATAAGCACCTCGTTTATCTTGAGGCTCTTTCATCTATTATCTGACTGCAAGTGTGTTCATAGCTCATCAGCTGAATTCACTTTGACAGAGAAGTCTTATGATGAGTAGCCAGGCCAGTATTCTATAAGCACCTCGTTTATCTTGAGGCTCTTTCATCTATTATCTGACTGCAAGCGTGTTCATAGCTCATCAGCTGAATTCACTTTGACAGAGAAGTCTTATGATGAGTAGCCAGCAGCCTAATGTCAGGTCTGTGAGTATCTCTGGAATTAAGGTGATGGGAAAAGGGTAACCTTCTGCTACTCCTAACAGCATTTGCTGAACAACAAAAATAGAGCCTTAAATCATCCTTCCTTTAGGAAAGCACGTCCTCTTTGCTAATATTAGAGCATATTGTAGCTGGGTTCCCACTTAGATCACAAACACCACTTGAGGCCACCTCTGGATGCATACTTACATGTGGTTACAGATGTGAACCATGAAATTTCCAGTTGTGTAGATGAAAGTTACTAAACAATTGGTTTTTGCGTGACCACTAACAAGCCCATTTGCAGATATTTTTGACACTAACAGGCGAAAAAAAGCCATCATCTCCTGTCTTTATAGTTTAGCCACCTGGGCCCCAGAGGTTTGTAATTGTTACGTGTCTTCTTCCTGAAGGACTGGGAATGGGTTTTGCAATGAAGACAAAAATACCTGTGTGACAAACATAAATTTCTTATTTTTAAATAGCTCCATTTTGGTTTACAATAATCTGAATGTGCGTGATGTTTGAACAAAGATTTCTGTTTATAATAACTTGAAAGGATTATATTTCAAAACATGTTTGAGGCTGACTGTACCCATTCATAAATATTTTGAGTAAGCAAAGTAGACTTTCAAGAAATCTTGCCACCAAAGAATTTGGTTTATGTTTTCTGTGAACAGAACAGGAGCTTTTCGGAAATTAGCATTTTTACAAAATTGGCAGGGAGGTGCTTGTTGTTCTAAATCCATCATTACCCAACCAGCATGGCCCAGATCTGCCAAGAAGATGAGTAAATCAATTCCTTGAAATGTGTTTAGCTTTACTAATTACCTGATGATTATTCAGAACCATAAAAACAGAACTTTTCAGTCCCAAAGATAAAGCTGTGCTATAAACAATGGCGTTCAATTGCTCAACACTTAGTCGACACCTTCTGCTCCAATCCTGAGAGAGTAGCTTCATTAATACTAAAGGAATCAGGAACATATCCCAAGTAATACTAATAAAAGAGCACTTGGTATTTTACAGATAAGTTGGTTCCTATCTTCGAAGCTCTTTCTACAGAGCTATAGCCAGGTGCTACAGGAATTGGAATTAAACAAATATCTGTATATTATAGCTTTCCTGTACTTAATGTATTTCCATTTACACTGTATTGTCAGTCACTTGAAAAATAAAGTACTCAAATTTCCATGGATAGAAACAACAAAGATAAAGGATACCCTTTGTTTAACTGTCACTCTTTTATTCTTGAGAAATTGGGGGGATAATGTACATCTGATGGAGATGATTATAATGATTATCTTATAATCAGAGCAGAGATCCACCAAGAAGTATTTGTTGCTAGATGTCTTTCAGGATAAGATTTTCTTAAAATTATGTTTTTCCTTTGTGAGTTCTTCAGAGTGAAAAGCAAGAATTTCTATAAAGGTACCCACAACAGTAATGATTCTTCAGATGTGCCCAAGCCTAAATAAAATACAAGGAATCTTCAAAAAGTTCCTGGAAGGATTCATTTTATCTTTTGATTCAGTACCCTCATAGCTTATTGGAATATTATGATTAGCAAATTGGAGCTTTGGGAGTTATTATTTTAATCTCTGTCTGAAATGAATCTGCCAGAATCTGTAGTATAATTAAAAAATAAGAACCCAGTCACCCACATTATTGTTTTGGGGTTATGTTAGATTTCTTCTTCTCTTTCATTCTCTGCATCTGTCATTTCACAAGTCCTGTTAATGCTTCATGAAAATGTCTCTCAAATCCTCAAGCTTCCTCCTCATTCCCACCCCCTCTGTCCTAGAAGAGCATCCATCACTCCACATGTGGGTTACAGTAGCTGCCAGGCAATATCCCTCATGACAAGCTCTCCTGCGCTCCAAATCTTCTTATACTTTGTCAAAATGAATGCTAAAAAAACTATCATCAACACATTGCTACTTTCATTGAAGGATTATGACCCTTAAGGCATAAGACCATTCCCAGGTCAAATCAAACTGTTTCCTATACAAAGTTAATTACCTCTCTATAACTTCTACCTGTTTATTCTACATCAAGAGGAAAAATTAATTCTTTCTTCTACTAGACGGTCCTTCAGATATTTAAAAATACTGTCATGTATGCTTAATATTCTTTCCTTCCATCTCTCTCCTTTTTCTTTTTTTTTTCAGATCCCTCGTCATCCTTGTTTAGACCACTGTCATAGCCCCATGTGAAATGTACAACACTCTTGAGTTCAATATTATAATTTTACTTTTTCCCACTTTCCAATTTCTCCAGGCCTACCCAGAGTAATAGGAAATACCCCCATGCAGGTTTTTGATAAATTGGTAATAGCGTGAATGTATTTGAAAATTTAAGTTAATGTAAGAAATTATTTTTTACATTGTACCTTGGCTTCAGCATGGCACATCATTTACATTTAAAAAATATTTGGTGATTGGCTAACTTCAGTTAGTAATAAATGGGGAAAAACAAATCCAGGCTCTTTGGATATAATATAACTTAGGGAGAAAACCAAGAGAGTTCACTTTACAAAGGCACTGTATCTTTACCTCCCTGAGGTTGTCCAAAAAAAAAAAAAAAACCTGTAGCTTCTACCAGACAAGAGTTAAGAGTCTTTAAGCACACTTGGCAGGAAACAGTCACTCCACTTTGATTCCCCCAACCGTCAAGCCAGTGACCTCCCTTGATCTCTGAGATGACAGTTTGCCAAGTTCCGTGAAGATGGCATTCACAAATGACCCCATTAGATTTCCTAAAGACCTTAATTGCCCAATTCCTTTCACCCAGGTTTCTGAGGTTCAAGGAATGCTATCCTTCAGTTACTCTCCTACATAGGTTCTAGCCATTGTTACCTTAATCCTTTCTGAATCCCTGAGAATGCAAAAAACTGAAGCAGACTTTGATTCTCCTACTGAATTACAAGATACTTTACATACTTCTGTCACGTAGTCATTCCCCCGTGTTTACTGTTCAACAATGACATTCACTTTCATGTCTAAACACAGAAGGGAAGCACCACTGCAATAAATATAATCTTAAAGATTCAAAAGCTGATTCCCTCCAAAGGACCATGTTAAATACCTAAGAAAATTAATCACTTTCTGATGTCCTAACCCCACAGTTCAATCTTATCTTGATGAGCACTATAGGCTAAGGGGCCAAGTATCCGCTTTGCATTTATACTGGAAAAAATTATCTAGGCTTTTTCTTACAAATCAAATTAACATATATTTAGTGAATACACACTATTTGCATGGCACTGCATTGCAGAAAGTCTATTGAAAACAAAATAATTTCATTTAAACTTTAGCTTTTCTTTCATGGTTTGTGATGACCTTGAAGAAGAGTGCTGTACTGCATATATACAGATCTACTTACCTGAAGCCAAAATGAGGATACGAAGTGGATGGGGGTGTGGTGAGAAGTGGGGTCACCAAAACAAGTAAAAATAAATTAACAAAAAAATTAGATCTCCTAAATTTAGTCATTCCAGAATCATAATGCTTTAATTTACTTGTCTAAAATTCTTAACAGCATTATATTGAAACCATTTGAATTAAGTTTCTCAATTCCATGAAACTTCGCTGAACCAAGGGGAACATTTGTTGGTACAGATGTTTCCTTTACTTTTGATGCAATTTGTTTCCAGTGGCAAATGAAAGTGCATGAAGGGCCATGGGGTTATTTTATGCTCCTACCCACCACCACCCCCTTAGCACATGCGTGCACACACTCCCTCTCTCAAAGTACTCAGAGGCCAAAGGTTAAGCACTCCTCTGTTAAGAAAAAAACAGGATTAATGGAAGAAGCTTTACTTAGAGGACAGACCCAGGGGAGAATAATCACCTATAAACACACTAAGGGTTTGCAGCACCTCCAAGAGATTGTGACATCATTAGATAATAATAAATATGCAGCTAAACTACTCAAGTGATCTGTGAAATAGATCAATCATTGCTTCAGTCAAAACATAGTTATTGAAATTGTATTCTATCACTTGAAAAGAAATTGGGTTAAAAAAAAATCTCCAAGAGCACACCAACTCTAGAATTCTGAGTTCTCAAGAGAGGAGAGGGGTAAAAATAGATAAAATTAAAACAGTATCTGTTGAGGAATAGGCTGATTACACTATCTCATGATGAATATAACACACTTCAAAATTACTGTGACCTGCAGTTTTCTGCATTCATGTTTTATTTCAATAAAAATGTTTGAAAATACGTTAAAGTTGATAATTTATCTAGGACTTCTACAGCTAGAGACCTAGTAGTAGTATCACAGAGGACACACACACAAAAAAAAAAAAAAAGAAAGAAAGAAAAGGTAGTCCACAGACTAAAAGGGGAGAACCAGAAAAATAAAGAGGGGTCCAGTCACGAACAAAAGATAGAATGAATGTGGCAAGGGAGGGACATTAGGATGTCATCTCTTGGCCCTCCATCAGGGCTGAGCCTGCAAAGCAGCAGAAGTGGTGCAACCCAAGATGGAGGACATTCCACATCTCCAGCAAATGCAAATAAAAGGAAGAGCATCCAAAATCTGGGAAGCCTGGAGGAGGAAGGGCTGCTCATCTTCCTCTTTGATCTAGCAATATTCTTATCTATCGTCTTCTGCTTTTTAAACCTTTTGATGTCCTCTTCCCAAGAGTGCTCATGAAATATGGTTACTGAAGAACAAGAAAAGTCCCCTGTTGAGTCAATGTTCTCAGGTTCACAAGATGCCAAAGTAAGAGAACATTCATAAGCACCATTATCTGGGCCCCTCAGATAGTACCGTATGGTCACTAAGAGATCCCAAAAGCTGTTCCCTTTTCTTTTATACATTAAGCCTTTTCTGCTTCTGGGAAATCCAATAAGAATCTCATTTCTAGGCTTCCTAAGCCATAGAAATTTCTCCCTTTTCTGGGGAGTCCTATGTTCCACAATTACAGCCCTTGCTACTTGAAATCTGTATATTTGTATGATCTGTTTATGCCAAGATATTACATAATCTTTACCCACAATTGACATTACCTAATTTGATTTGCTCCAATCAATCTGAAAATTACTTAAGTTCCAAATTACAGGTAAAGTAAAGCAAAAGTGTTTCTTCTTCGACCATTTTATCAAAGTACATTTGAAATCTGAAATCTTGAAGTATGTGGAAGATTAAATGAGATGGGAGCAAGAATACCATACATTTTTAAAAGTAGACAGGGTTCACAAACTACAGTCCACCGCCAAATCTAGCCCTGTTTTTACACAGCCCACAAGATGAGAATGATTTTGACATTTTTAAGTGATTGTTTAAAAAAAGAAAATGAGGAGGAGAATATGCAACAGAAACCAAACTTGGCCCCCAAAGCCTAAAATCTTTATTATCTGGCCCTTTACAGAAAAGGTTTGTTGATCCTTGCTTTAGAGTACGAGAATATCATTCTACTATGAGAATAGTGTATTTTCTATAGTATTTTTATGCCTGTTAATTATTTTAAGTACCATACCTTTTTTATTAACTGGTGGAATGAAATGTCAGGGTTTGGGTTCAAGAAGCGAGTTAGCAACATCACAAATGACAGTTTTGCAATTTCTGCTGCTCCGTTGTCATTAATGAGGAGTGGCCCTGTATACATCTTTAGCTCACACCTAGAAGCACACTGCAGATCTGAGACATGACCACACTGAGACACACCCCCAGAGAGCAAGGACACACACAAATCCTCTTTACTCCAAAATGGGTAGAGTTGCCGTAGTTAGCAGATAGAAATACAAGATGCCCAGTTACACCTGAATTTAGATAAACAACAAATTATTTTAGTAGAAACATGTCTCATGTATACTTATGAGAGCAAGGACACACACAAATCCTCTTTACTCCAAAATGGGTAGAGTTGCCGTAGTTAGCAAATAGAAATACAAGATGCCCAGTTACACCTGAATTTAAATAAACAACAAATTATTTTAGTAGAAACATGTCTCATGTATACTTACGGTGAAGTGTCAGAACCAACCTGTCTCATCTCCTTCTACCACCACATACAGCCCTGGAAATCTTGCAGGGACATGAGCCAGCCCGGCCTCATCCTGTATCAGGTGCCAGCTTCCAATACCGTCACTACAATAGGCCGGGGGCAAGCCCCAGTGACAGCTCTCCCTCTCCAACACCCACTCCCATGCAGGCTTCATTGTGAAACTGGATTTCGGTCTCATCCTCCTCCTGAATTCTGACCTGTTTCTGCCTGGTACTCTAGACCTTCTTCCTAGGCCCAGATCTAGCCACAGTTTCCAGTCTGAGATGGGGGCCCTGATAATCTGCCTGATGATTGTCAGAGCTAAGAGCATGTGTTTTGTGCCGTACAGACTGTCAGGAGAGCAGCCTGGTGTGCATAAATCGACTGGAACCAGAAAATGTGCCTGGGCATCTCCAAAGTACTCCACTGCCACCTGCATGCCACACGGGGGAGGAGCTCGTGCAGCAAGAGGGAGCTGGACAAATGGCACTCATGGGGCAAGTGTCTGAGATGGGTAAGGCAGACAGGGAAAATCAAGCTCTTTCCTGTGAGTCACTCACAAAGGGACCAAAAAAACAAAAAGAAAAAAGAAAGAAAAAGAAGGAAGGAAGGAAAGAAAGGAGGGAGGGAGGAAGGGGGACTTGTTTCAGATGCTGATTCTGCCACTACCTTGGACGAGTTACTAAGTGAATCTGAGCCTCCATTCATTTATCTGTAAATGAAACAATAATAGATACCATACAGAGTTATTGTGAGAATTAACGTGAGTTAACATATGCTAGATCTAGGTCATAAAAAGCACTCAGTATATATTACAGCCATCTCCCTCCTTCCCTTCCCTTTTCTTGCTGCAATACAACAAAGATTATTGTGACCTTCAAGAGTGGGCAGAGATTATTTCCTCCCAACCACTCCCACCCCACCCCACTATTTCCATTCTCTCCCTTCCTTTCCCCTACTAGTTTAATTTTGTCATGTTGTTCCTTTTACCTCTGTGAGACAGTCTAAATTTTATAACAATTCAATCAAGTTCAATTAATGGAATCTTACAGGGACCTAAAAAATAGATGCTAAATTAAACTGTAAATGCAAAAATTAGAGCAAAACAAACATCATGCCTCAGAGCAAAAGTTTATGCTTTTAATGTGTAAGAAAGCCATTTGCTCTTGGTCCCAACCTAACCCTCCCTCTCAGCTGTCATATCCAGCTTTACCCAGCCATTCAGATTCATTATGGAAATATAGTTGCCTTGCTCCATATTGGAGCAGCTACTGGTTATCCAGGTTTAACCGATAACCCTGACAAAGCAGTGTTCTAGCCCAGCATGTAATAGTCTGCTTTAATGGCTGGGCAAGAATTGTGACTGTAGTTGTCTTAGCCACCCTGTCCCATCTTAATCAACACACCAGCTCCGGAGGTCCTGAGGAAACAATTTCATCATCCCTCCATCATAAATGCACACCTTGTTAAAGGGATTTGCTAAGCTGTTAGAGGGCCATGATTCCCAACGTTTTGTCACTATAAAATTCCTTCAGGACTATGAATTGAGTGGATCAGCAGGTTATCACATCTGGCATTCAGATACATCAGGGTATTAAAATGTGACTCTGCAATCACTTCTATCATAAAGGAAACTTTAAAAAAAAACATTCAAGTGTCTGTTCTCTAACCCATAACCTCGAAGCTTTTCCTACAGTTCAGTTTCTTCAGCTAGCTTCAGCAACACCGTTGCTGTAGATGAATTCCCCGGGCATTTGCATTCATAAAACAGTATTTCTCAAGTGTCTTCATTTTTTCTTAATGCTTAGGTTCCCTGGGTATTGTTCATACTCCCTCAATATTCCTTGGGTAAGCCACACTCCCTAATCAATTCCTCTTTCCTATAACTTCCAAAAACTATCTTCAAAAAAGAAAAAATTCACATTATAATGATAGTATCCATGACATTATCATGAGTGAAAACACCTCATTTATTTTTTCTACTAAGAGTGCTGAACTAACCTCACAAACCGCCCAAACTGATACATGTTATTTCTCTTCTGGGTAGAAAAGGAAAACCCCTCAAAATTCAGGCTCCCCCAAATCATTCATCTTCTACCAGTGATTCTTTGGCTCTTTGAAGGGTAAATGACCTTTGCTCCCTTCTTCTCTTCTGGGTAGAAAAGGAAAACCCCTCAAAATTCAGGCTCCCCCAAATCATTCATCTTGTACCAGTGATTCTTTGGCTCTTTGAAGGGTAAATGACCTTTGCTCCCTTTTGAATGATGTCTGTAAAATGATGGAAGCATCCAATTGCCTGATCGCTCTTTATAGCTTTTCCAACTTCCATGAGACTTTTTATGGGTCTCCCTCCATCTCCTCTTTGTACTCGGCCGTAAGAACTGCGATCGCTCTTTATAGCTTTTCCAACTTCCATGAGACTTTTTATGGGTCTCCCTCCATCTCCTTTTTTGTACTCGGCCGTAAGAACCGTACTCTGTAGATTTCTTCCTTCCTCTCCCATTATTTCTTCCTGGACCTCCTGCTAGTGGCTTTCCTCTCTTTTCCATCTTCCCTTCAGCAAGGCTCATTTTGGGGCCCTGGGCCTTTTTCCCTCACAGCACTCTCTTGGAAGCTCCCGTCACATGGCTTTAATTACCACCTGAACGCAGACGACTCCCAAATCTCCAGCCCCAGCCTTGACCTCTCACCCTCTCTTCAGTCCCATATTTCTTTCTGTCTGCAGAATATCTCTACTTGGGTGTCCCACCACCTCCTAAAACTAAACATGTCAGAAATGGAGCTCATTATCTCTGCACACCCCCCTTGGTTGTCTCCCTGTTTCTCCAGGGCTGTCAATAGCACCCTTCCTCAGCTCCAATCCCTGGAGTTCCCAGACCGGCCCAGAGCAGTCCATTACCCCATGCCTCAGAAAGGAAGGTTTCTGCCCCCGTGTTCCCAAACAGCTAAAGACTGTGATGACACTGTGATCTCAATTGATTTTACTTCAGTGTTGCTATTGTTTTAAAAACTCTACTTTCCTTTTCATCCAGTTGTTGACAAATATTTACGATCTCTGCTGCATTCCATTCCTTAAGACATCTTCAAGTCCTAGAGCCTCTGAATTGACAAGCAATTCATGTACCTACTTCTGATTCATGATTCTTAAATTATAGAATATATGAAACTGAATATAAACCTTTTTGTTTCCTAACATAATTAATAGCTGTACTTACCAATTAAATAGTAAACTAATTAGTAATTAGCTTGAGAGGCTGATGAAATGGAAGTTTTAAGTGATTGTTTCTATTCTTAATTCCTATTCTCTGTACCAAAAATCACCACCACCCTCTCCCTGGGGCTTGGTTACATGTCATTATCTGTAGGCTCTCACCTCTCCCCCACCTTGCACAATTACTGTACAGCTGCGGTGGAGACCATCTTAGAACTCACCAGGCATTCTGCTAAGAAATTGACCTACACAGTCTCACTTAATTCTCACAACTACCCTGGAAGTGAGCATACAAATCGGTATGCTTTATGTGGCAAATAAGTCAAACTGGCTTAACAAAAGAGGGAGATTTATTGCTCATATAACTGAAAAGTCCAGGGGTAGTGTGGGCTTCGGGCATAGCTTGAACCAATTTCTGGGCCAATTTCTCCGCAGTTCCCTCAGCTCTGTTTTCCTCTATTTTTGGATTTGTCACAATGTTAACTCCCTTCACAATCACAAAATGTTGCCAGCAATTATCAGGCTTACATGCTTCCTCATACATATTGAAGGGGATGGATATCATCCTAGAACCAATGAACAAAAATGGTCTTTATACAGAGCTTCTGACTGAGACATAAGTTATCAGCACATCCCTGCACCATCACTGGGACAAGAGACAGAAGCATAATGAATGGCTGAGAATAATTAGGGCCCACTTCTGAAGCTGGAAGTGGGGTCAATTTCACCCAAAGCACGTGCTACATTATGGGGGAAAGATGAGATGACTATTGGGGGGAAACTATAATGCCATAGTCTCTATTGTTTACATAAGAAAACCAACCATCACAAACCTGATAAGTCATTAAGCTTGGATTCAGATTTGAGCTCTTTGACTTCAGAGTTTGCTCTACACCACGGGGCAACAGTTCCTCCCTATAAACATCTGGATTGTCCAGAACAAGAAGTTGCATATCTTGCGTCTCTTTGCAACTCATCATAAGGTCATCTTCATTTGCTCCCATTCATTTATCTTTTACACCTAACATTTGAGACACACTGAATTTATCTTGCTTTCTTCCTGTCCTGTTGATATTCAAAAGGACTTTTCTTTCAAGGTGAAACTGTGTCACTCATACTTCAACCAAATGTTTTATATTGGAGCAATTATGTTTATTCACATAAGGTTGTAAAATCCTCAGGACTTGACCAATGGCTGAGAAGTGTTCTGGGCCACTGCACCTTTAACAGGTCATTGGCACATAAAGAATGTCAGTGACAACGTCATTCTCCTAGAGCACTAAATGGTATCTGCCTAATGTGGGGCAATAGTGTTTGCTCACTGACAAGTTGACTATTGAAGAGCCACTGAGAACATCAAAACTCCTGGACACAGGAGAAGGCAAAGCTGAGAAGCTGGAAAAGCTTGCCTTCCACTCTCCCATTTGCATTCCCTTTTCTTCTTTTGATATTGTTATCCAGCCCCCAATGTGGTGTGAAGGAAAGAACGTGGACTTTAGAGAGAAGTGGGACAAATATTGGCTCTTTCCTCTCCCCAAGCAAATTATTTAGCTTCTATGAGACTAGTGTCCTCTGGGTAAATGAGATTATTTGGCAATGAACACTACATAAAGTTGTGTATTTATTTATTTAACAAATGCTTATACACACAGCTTATGTTTTGCCAGTCACTGCTGTCAGCACTTTACAAACATGAACTCCTCCTCACAGCCCTATGAGGTAGATAGTATCATTATCTTCATTTGATGGATGAGGAAACTGAGGCATGGAGAAATTAAGGAATTGCCCAAGGTCACAGAAGTTGTAAATGACAGAGCCAGGATTCAAACCTAGGAAGTCTGGCTCCAGAGTCTGTGTTCTTAACTACTAAACCATCCTGAGTTACTGAGTGGGTTGGACCAGGCAACTTCACGTGGAAGCATATTGGTATATTACAGATGCTCAGTAGGCTTCAGAGCAGCTCCTCTTTCTTGACCTTTATAAAGTCTTTCCCATTTGTCAAAACACAAAGGACCAGATTTGTAACTGATATGAAAGAGTTTTATTAGTTAATTGGCTTTTTTAATCCTTTCTTACTTAATGCACATGATATATGCTATTAAAGGAATTTCAAGCATCACTGAGTGGGTAAAAATGATGGTTTGGAGACAGTGGAGAATTCTCATTCCAGTGACCCTGGAAAATCACACTACTTTACCCAGACAGTTGCTCCTTAAAAATCACCAGTAACTCATTGACAGTACCTAGGTGTCTGAGACAGCGTGTTTCTAGTTTTCCTACTTTTGGACACATGGCAGGGGTGTACTTCTCCACACCTTGAAGAAAGCCATGAACATGTCACTTGCTTTAGCCAATGACATGTGAATGAAGTGATGTATGTGATTCCTGGGCAGAACATTTAAAAGCCAGCGTGTGATTTGCCCTTCCCTCTCCTCCCCCTTACTGAGAAATCACTGATGTTCCCAAGTAGCAGAGGCTCTGTCAGCTTGCATCCTCAGGGAGGAATGACTTGCAGCAAAGTGCCCAGCCTGCTCAGCATGGACACTGAGAAATCACTGATGTTCCCAAGTAGCAGAGGCTCTGTCAGCTTGCATCCTCAGGGAGGGATGACTTGCAGCAAAGTGCCCAGCCTGCTCAGCATGGACGTGCACAGTAAGGGAGTCATAAATCTTTGTAGTGCTACACCACTGACATCTGCGGGATGTTTGTCACAGCAACATCACTTAACCCATCCTGACTGATTCACTAGGGACCAGGAGAAGGGGGCAAGGTTCTTCTGTGTCTCTCTCAAATGTTTTTCTGTCCTATTCAAGAAAACAGCTTCTGTTACTCAGGGCCCCTCTGCTGGAGTTGCTGGATGAGGAAATTTCCTCTGGCTGGAAACCATCCTACTCAAGTTTGTCCCCTTCTTTAGTCAGGTCCCTCCAATTTTCCCAGCTTGAGTGTAGGCTCTTCCTCCTAACCATACCATTACCTTCCCCTTCTCTAAAACAGCCAATTTCTGAGGAGGAAAAGCCCCTTCCTTCTGTGTTTCTTTACTCTCTATGCCATCCACTCTACCATTATTATTCCCCTGAGCAAAATAACACCAGAGTCACAAGCCAGAATTCCCTAATGCCAAGACCTTTATCATCCAGGAAACAGGATGGGAAGTGCTGGTGGAGAACACCTCAATGCCCTACAGAGGGCTGGAAGACAGCAGGCATGGGGAGCATGGTTGTCAACTGAACAAGGCAAGGATATCTGAGGAGACCACAGCGTACAGGACACAGGACCTGTATGCTATACGAAGTTATTACTAATACCTTCTTCTAGTTAAAATAGTTCTTATTCTTCTTAACTTGTACATGGTACTGAAAAGGAGGCCCTCCCAATTTGTCATGGGCAGGAGGCCCCATGCTGGACTTTGCATAAAGTCCCTTTTTACAAGTCATCTGGCAACTCCTGTCCCTTCATCTTCCCATCCTCAGGGAAAGAAGCCATGGTCTCCATCCTCACTGTGGAGGCCACCTCTCTAGTTCTCACTTGCATTTCAGTGCTGTTTTACCAGATGCAGCACAATGGTCCTGTATCCTGTATGCTGTGGTCTCCTCAGACATCCTTGCCTTGTTCAGTTGACAACCATGCTCCCCATGCCTGCCTTCTTCCAGCCCTCTGCAGGGCATCGAGGCACTCTCCACTAGCACTTCCCATCCTGTTTCCTGGACGACAAAGGTCTTTGAATCTCCACTCAAATGCCCCCTTCTCTGGACTCATATCTTTCACCAAATTTTCCCAGTTTTCTACAGCATCGTCATTCTCCCAACTACCAGGATGGAAACCTTATCTATTCTACTCCTCTCTTTCCTCATCCCCTGTTTCTAATCATCAAGTCCCGTTAGTTTCTTTCCACCTAAAGTTTGTGAGAGGTACCTTGCCTGGGATGTTCTCACCATCCGTCCCCACAGCACACAGGCCTCAGCACCATTCCTGAATAACACAGGAATCCATAAGTTCTCCCACTTACACTCCATCCTGGGAGAGCCTGTGTCAGTCAGTGTCCAGTAAAGAGACAGAAATAAAGTACAATAAAGAATTGTTAACCAGAAATTGAAGAACGGAACAGTCAAAAGGAGAACATTAAGATATCACAGAGGTAGCAATTACAGGAAGCAGCTACCACCCTTAAAACTTTAGGAACAAAGAGAGGAGGCTTGAATTATTAAAACTGAGGAAGAGGGACTGCATGTTGTTGCTGAAAAACTCAGACCTGTGAGCAAGGGGGTTTGTGGGCTATGGCTAGTGTTTCAGGAGTTGGGGGTGAGAGGAAGCAGATTCTGTGAGTGCTAGAAAATCTGCTAATTGGATTCAATGGCTGCTCTTGGAATCAAGTACCACTGCCAGGTTTTATAAAGAAGTGAGGCTGGGTGATGTTCACAGCAACAGGGAGCAAGCAGGAAGGCCAAAGGAAACAGGAAAGAGCGAGTCTTCCATTCCCCATCTAGCATCCCCCAGTGGCAAACCTCCCAGAGAGCCAGTTGGCAAAGCCAAATCATTTGCAGAGTCTCAGCCCCAGCATCACTAAAGGAATATACAGAGGTAGGCTTGAAGCTGAGAGACAAGAAATGCCATATGGTGACAATGAATGAATCACTTCATTTCATCAGGACTCTCATCTTTTCTTATTTCTTCTGGCTCAGGTCCAAGTGCCAAACCATTAGCACTGTTCCTTCCTCAAGTTTCCAACTCATTATTCAACAGATATTTTGCTTAAATCAGTTTGTCTTGACTCTATCACACCCACTAACCCTCAATTTCCTGCCAGTGCCACTTTCGATGGCCTTGGTAACCAAGTTACTGTCAAATTCCCCCAGGACCAAACTCTACATAGCTATTTTTAAATCCATTCATAAAGTGCAGGCAGGGACCCACTCTGGGATTTTCTCTGCCAGACTGGGGGAAATCCCTCTCATCCCTTAGGAAGGAACTCCTTTTAAGGAAGAGCAACAAGCACTCCAGCAGAGGTGGGGAAACACACTAAATGGAAAGTTCATTAAAGCATAGGACTGAATCGGGCTGGCCAGGTGGCGTACTCGGTAGAGGGCAGCACTCCGGCCGAGGGTTTGGATCCCATATAGAGACCGGTGCACTCACTGGTTGAGCGCGGTGCGGGCGCGACACCGAGGGTTGCAATCCCGTTGCCGGTTATGAAAAAAGACAAAAAGGAAAAAAAAACAAACATAGGACTGAATATAGTCCTTAGAGAGAGCCCAGTGCAGAAGTATTGATAAAGTCAGCCATGTAGATGGCCTAAGCTTTTCTCTATCATAGCTATGATAGGTTGGACCAAGAAAACAAGAAGGGACTCATGTTTCTATGGTTTTGCTCACAGAAGCTCCCCTACGTGGAATTTCCTTTTTTTTTTTTTTTTTTATTCTATCCATGAAGGCAAGCCCTAAATTTTCTTTGAGGTCAACTTACAGAGTCATTTTTTCCTGGTACCATGTTTATCAAGAAAGCAAGCCTCCCAACTTTAGGTAGTGCTTTTTTTTTTTTTTATTCTATCCATGAAGGCAAGCCCTAAATTTTCTTTGAGGTCAACTTACGGAGTCATTTTTTCCTGGTACCATGTTTACCAAGAAAGCAAGCCTCCCAACTTTAGGTAGTGTGAATGAGGAAACATATGTGTGGAATTAAATTTGAAGAAAATACTTTAAATGCATTTAGTCCTCACTCAGGGAAAATCTATAGTCAAATATACCAACTCTTGCTCATTAGGCTTGCAAAGTTTTTAAACATTGATAATACACTGTGATATTGTAAGGAAAATATAATGCCAGAATAACATCTATGTTATAATAGCATTTATTCATAATTACACACACCCATACAAAATAATGCATTGTACAAGAGATCTGGAAGGATATACGCCAAACCATTGAAAGGGGTTACCAATAGGGCCGGCCTGTGGCTCACTCGGGAGAGTGCAGTGCTGATAACCAAGACCATGGGTTCGGATCCTATATAGGGATGGCCGGTTAGCTCACTGGGTGAGTGTGGTGCTGACACCACCAAACCAAGGGTTAAGATCCCCTTACCAGTCATCTTTAGGCAAAAGAAAAAAAAAGGAAGGGGTTACCACTGGAGAGGGTTGTTTGGGGGGAAGAAAGTACAGGAGGACTTGCACTACTTATTCTATATCTTTCTGTACTGTGTGAATTTTGCTATAGTGGCAATGCATGTGTTTACAATTTTTAATGGAAAAAATTATAGACCCCAACTTAAAAGTGATAACATTGTGTAGGTCAGAATAAACATCAGAAACAGTCTAGTGAAAATATCAGAAACTTGATTAGCTTTTTTCAGAAATATACTAAATTTAACTACCTGTGTACAAGAAAATTAAATCCAGTAGATCAGTTTGTACAAATGGCCAAAGGCTCATCTAATTGCACATATCCAAGTATGTGTTTCTGTGTAGATTTCAAAGGAGACTTGCCATCTTAGAGCTTTATTTTTGAGCTTGTCTGCAGCGGAAAATTGTTGGAGTCTATACAATGCAGCCTGCAGCGTACATTCTGGCATTCACAGTTGAACATTTGAACAGAGCAGAGATCAATGGGAAGCCCGTTATCCCTAGGTTTGGCAAAGTGTTTAGACCTGTTTGGGTTTAAGTATTCAGGATGATGAAATGTTAGCCCATCTGAGACTACTTCAGCCTTTTTTCAGGTGCAATTTCAACAGCTGTGTAAAGGATTTATGCAGGTTTGGATGAATTCAAACACAGGTGTAAAAGATAAAAGGCCAGTGGAACAAATGCTCTACTTATGATCATTTTTCCAGTTTGGCTGTCTTATTTTGGGCCTGTTGATTCCAGTGCCCTTTCATGCAACATCTATCTTATGATTCATCAAAAAACAACATGTTATTTTAATTTATTGCTAATAAAGAATGAAATTTTGGACAAAATTATTGCTGGTTCTTTTCCCTAAGCTCAACTCTTTTTTATTCCCTCATGTTTCGTCCATCTTTCCTCTACTGCCTTCAAGTAGAGTACTCCCCCTTCCTCAATCTTTGACCTGTAAATGCATTTAGCAGATTTTGTAGCAGTGTCTCAAAATGATAGAGAAAAATATTTCAAATAATCATTTCACCATATTCTAATTAAAAGGCTTATTATTTTGTGACAGCAGTAGAATGAAAGGTCTGGAGGGTGGCATAAAGTCTTATATACTTTGTTCCTTATCCCTCTGAACATAGTGTTTACTGATTGACATTAGGCAAAATATAATCACACTTGAAATCAGATTTTTAAAATTTTATACTCCGTGAAAAAAAAAGTTGTTTAAAAGGGACTTGTCTCAGTTTTACATTGCCTTAATATGTTAAAAATGAATTCAGAATGAGATGTACCATTCCTGTCCAGGTTTCGAAAGCAAGAGAAATACCTCAATACAGCCAAGGTCTCACCATCCCAGTACTAAGGGTGGCAAACAAGAGTGACAGCCATGCAAGACAGGTCTACAGGTCACAAAGGAGCAGGGCCACAGCAGAAAGGGTAAGAGCTGCAGAATCACTGTAGCTGCCCAAGCTTGTTCACAAGCTCATAAGCCACACGACAGCCTCAAAGCCTTCTAGAAATTCTTGGAAGTGCTTTAGGGCCCAGCATTGGGAAATACACCAGTGAAACAGAAGAGAAGTCAGATTATGTGTGTACCTATTTTCAGAAGTAGAAGCTTTAGACAGAAGTTAGGATCCTGATTCTAACTTAAGTTATAGCTAACTTAACTAAACTAATGTAACTCCAGGAAAATTCTAACTCCTGAGTCTCTCTTTCCTCTTATGTGAAGTAGAAATAAGTTCAGTACAATTTACTTTCAAAACAGTTGTCAGGATCAAATGAAATAAGAAACATGAAACTGTTCTGCAAAGTGCTGAGCACTATAGAAGGTAATGTTGTTAGTGTTATTTTATTAGCTTGTAGACCAAAAAATGATGCGTAATTTCATTTGCTCATAAAATTGTGCTTGGGATATAATTGTTGAAGAAAATTCTTAATTCCTTATGAAGAGTTTGAAATATTAGAATATAAATTATTCCTTCTAAGTTTACTTATTGAATTTACTTTTAACAGTCTGATTTTTTTGCAAATGAAATTCTTAGCTGCAAAACTTTAAAACATTTTACATCTGTTCATTTCTGGCAGTTTGTGAAAGCAGGAAAAACTCGAAAGTATGGAAAGCACAAACATCATAGTAGTAATGATTATTTGCTTTTCTTATGTTTTGAAAACTCTCTTCTGCAGGTTTTTTCAAAACTTCTGTTTTTTAAAAAAAGACATAGGATTTGTGAAAGCAGGAAAAACTCGAAAGTATGGAAAGCACAAACATCATAGTAGTAATGATTAATTGCTTTTCTTATGTTTTGAAAACTCTCTTCTGCAGGTTTTTTCAAAACTTCTGTTTTTTAAAAAAAGACATAGGGATAAAAAGGACTCATTATATTCATGATATCTAACTTTTGAACCCAGCTCTCTGACTAATTATCCTAAATTTTTGAGCTACTGGTATAAGCACTTTTCAAATGTTTTGTTGCTTTCTTTTATCATCGTCACAGACTTCTGCACACAAAGGGTTTGCAGTAATTGAATAACACTTTCATATTCTTCCTAGAAGTAGATCTGAAAAGGACTACATTTTGTTTTTCTTTTCAGGTAAGGAAACCAAGGTATAGAGAGACTATACGACTAACTCAGCAGGTACTGGAAGATCCAGGACCAACCTGGTCTCCTGACACGGTCCTCAGTCCTTTCCAGAGTAACAGCTCACTATCCTAATTTCACACTTCCAAAAATAATCCACTTTCTTTTATATGCAGTAGATGGTGGAGAAATCTAAGGCAGAAGCAATCAGACAACACATTGGAGGGATATGCTAGAATCCCAAGCTGCATCCCCCACTACTGAAAGCTACTTTATTACAACAGTCATTTTCTAACATTAAGCCTTACACCTTGCTTACACCGTGGGGCCTTACCAGCTGCAAGCCACCCCTGGAGAGGGCTTTCTAGTCACTCAAACCAAATCACCATCAAACTGTCAGTGGCGTCACCTTGCTTTAGTTCTCTGCATTTGCAGTTGTTCCTTTGTGTTCCTGTCTTCCTCTCCCAAAATGTCAGCTCTGTGAGAGAAGGGACCCTGTCTGTGTTGCTCATTTCCCAGTGCCCAGAACAGTGCTTGACACTTAGAATACACTCAATAAATATGTGCTGAATGAATGAATGCATGAATGTGCTACTTGGTTTGTGACTAAGTCAAATACAGCAACAGAATTACCATCACTTGCATTTCTGCCTTGGAATTTTTCCAGGAGACTTTTCAGCAGCATGAATTTAACTGACAATAAGATTCTTCCTACTTTTTTTATTACTCGAGTTGATAATATTAATAAAATATTTCATTTTGCTTTCTTCTTTATTTACAAGAGAAAATACATTCTGTTATTGGAAAAAGAAAAGTTATCTTTGCCCTTTAATTTGACAATTGTGCTAATTGTATCAATTTTTCCAATTTTTGGAAAACAAAAATTTGTCAGACACTACGGAGACAGATTTTATTTTCTCCTCTGTCTCCCAGGCCTTAATACAGCCAGACACTCTGTTGTCTGTTTGCCCAGAAGTCCTACTCAAAATTTTCTTCTTTCAAAGCTTTCTAGAACCTATCAGTGCTCTTTAGTGTAGAAGGCTATTTTTAAAATCGTAGGGGACAGGGAGGAGGGAGTTAATTTGACAATTGTGCTAATTGTATCAATTTTTCCAATTTTTGGAAAACAAAAATTTGTCTGACACTACGGAGACAGATTTTTTTTTCCCCTCTGTCTCCCAGGCCTTAATACAGCCAGACACTCTGTTGTCTGTTTGCCCAGAAGTCCTTCTCAAAATTTTCTTCTTTCAAAGCTTTCTAGAACCTACCAGTGCTCTTTAGTGTAGAAGGCTATTTTTAAAATCGTAGGGGACAGGGAGGAGGGAGTTAAATAAAACAAAACAAAACAAAAAGACTGAAAGCTCTTGCCTATTTGATTTGTCCACTTGAAACAATGATTTTGTTTATCCCGTTTATCCTGGGATAGACACACTAAGTATTCCTCACAAGGAATTAAGAGTATTCTGCAACAATAACCTCATCTATTTAATCTGGATCTTTAAAATTCTATGCAGAGCAGAGACCCCTGAAACAAACTAGCTAAACAGTAAATTAACAAATAGTGCTGGGATGCTGATTGCTGACCCTAGGATAATAAAACCTGAGCCAACTAAGGCAACAGGGAGAGGATGAAGTTCCACTGGCACCTTTTCTTTTGAAGTGGCCCCAAACCTTAAAGCCTGCATTTCATTTGGGAAAATCTTTTGCTAATACCACTTCCCATATGCAACCCATCTGGAAGACCTTCATCTAGTCTTGCCTGCAGCAAACCGACAGTAACCATGCTTGTCTTTCATCACAGAGCCCCAGCACTGGACAAACGCTAATTAAGGCCCCCAACACACCTGTGAGGTAGGGAAATCTTATTACCCCTGGCTCGCAGATGAGGAAATCCAGACACCAAGAGGTTAAATGGCTTGCCTTAGGCCGCAGAACAAGCGAACAACAATGGCAAAATTTTCCACTAACTCTCAGCCTTCTGTACTGGCTTGAGCTCTGAGAAACTGTGAAATGAGCCCCTGGGAGCAGAAACATTTCTAGATGAGTTTAGGTAGGCTGTTGTCCACTTTTTTACCTTTTTCACACTGAGTTTGGGTGCCAATCCAGTACATACATGAACTTGAACTCCATGCCCAAAGGTCTTACAAATGTAGAAACAGTAACAAAATCTGGAATATTTATATCTTTCAGTTCGCTTCCCAAAATATCCTTTAATTGTCACGTCTTGTGAAAAATAATCAGCTTGCTGCACCCAAAATTCTGGTAGCATTTATTGAGCACCTACTGTGTGTCTGACACTGCGATTTCAGTACTGGTTTTCATCTCCTTTCCAGAGGACCACGTGTGACTTCAGTAAAATAACTCTTGGGTTGAGCAAAAATTAGAGACTACTATAATCAAGGATGCCCTCTCTCTTGCCTAAAGGTTGGCAAAAGGGGTATAAAAATTACCAAGAGAGTCCCATAAGTTAATAATCACATAATTATTTTATGCCAGGAAAATTTTATACCAGGAAAGCCTTCTTGCTAAATTCACAAAATCTTGCAGCCCACCCATCTTTTAAATAGCCTGTCAAGAGTTCTCCCAACACATACAATCCTAGTTCTACTAATAGCAAATAATAACTATTCTTCATTAACTGAATTTTTCTGTTTCAGACTTTACATAATATACTACACTTAATATTTGCGACAACCTCAAAGAAGGGGTTGGTGTTTTTCTCTTATTTTAAAAATGGGGAACTGAGGCTCAGCACCTTAGATAACCGGAGAGAAAGTGGCAGAGCAGCATTTAAAATCAGGTCTGACTACAAAGTCCCTACTCTTAACATATTTCACTACTTTTTTTCTGAGGATAATTGAGGGTTCTTGATTGATTCTCTCTCCTTCTCCCACTGTCTCCTACTCCCTCAGCACCTTCTGTGGGGAGGCTTTTGACTGGTACCTGGGTATCCCTAGCATGACAATGAACATAAGTGCCAGCCCGTCCTAGAGAAATCTCTGCTCCTCACTGGACCACTCAGCAGTTTGTGACACAGCCACGCTGTGAACCTTCAAAGCTTTGCTGAACAAGCCATGAGAAGACTGTCTCTTGATTCTGTTACATAAAAGACTCCTTTCTGGCTGCAAGTATCAGATCAACCAATTCAAACTGACAAACAATAAAAAGAATGTATTGGTTGACTAAGTGAAAAGACCAGCAGTAATGTGGGCTTTGGATATGGTCTGATCAGGACCCTGGTTCTTCTTCTCTCAGATCTATTCTCCTTTGTATGTCAGGTTGTTTCTTAGCCTGACACATCTCCTGTTGAAAGATGACTGTCAGTAGCAATTCAGGCCCACCGTCCTTGTTCGTGTCCAGGACATGGTGAAGAGAAGTAGCAGGAAGGGGAAGAAGCAAGAGAGTGATGGGGATGGAGGTGACATCCCTGTCAACATCACTGAGTGAGAATTATGAGCTTTGTGCTGATTTGACCACCTCTGAACCAATGTTAAAACTAGGGCAGTGACAAGTACATTGAATGACTTAGGCCTGGACCACCTGATCCAATCACTATGTCAGGAACAATGGGATTATCTGAATTGTTTCAGACCAATCCACCCGATACTGTATAGCTACAACACAATGGTGGAGGGGTAGCTCCCCAAATGAAAATCTGGGAGTGTTAGTGACATAGGAGGTGTCAGCTCCCCTGGGATTGGGTTTCAGTCCACTGCCCTGGGTCTCAAACCAGTCCCCTAGGACTTAAGCACCACCCCCAAGTCCTGAGCTATCGTAGCCTGTAGCACCCATTTTTGACACCAGCACATGGAGATTGAGACTGCAAGGGGCAGACTTATATAATCCCGGTGGCCAAGCATGCTTGGTAAAGAGTAGTTTACCCCTTAAATGGCCTTCCACTGGAGGTGCTCTTAGAATATTCTAAGTGTTTTCAATGCATGTGGTGGAATTTGACCAATGAGCATACTCTAAAAAAGACCAACTGAGCATGCGTAAGACTAGGTTACATAAGTGGGAACCAATCCCTTAGCTGAATATTCATTAGACAGCATGAATATGTACACATAGCAAAACTGTAAGAGCTGAATCCTGGTAGAAGGTGGGCTGTTGCTTGCTCTCTTTGGGGCCAGCCCACACTTTGCCTGAGGTAGGTATTTCTTTCTTTTTGTATCAAACTTGCCTTTAGCAGGCTGCTGTTCACTCTAGAGCCAGTCTACAGTATGTACTAAACATTAAGTGTGTATGTCTTGTTCTTATACTAAATTTCTCTGGAGCTGGGCTGCACTTTCTCTGTGAAGTCTGTATCTCTTATTCGTTACATTAAACCTGTTTTCACTTTCTACTGTGACCCTGCTCTTGAATTATTTCCTGTCACAGAGTCAAGAATCTGATAGTGGATGGGGTGAGTTGGGCTGGCCATCAGGCCTACCCATATCCTGTCCTCAGGTATCATTAGGAAGGAGGAAAAGAGAGCATAAATGCTGAGAAGGCAACCAGTGAATGTCCTCCAGTCCAACCCTTTGGCTACCCAACATCCACACACATTCACCTTCTCATATATGTACTTTCAAAATTGTCCACACCTATTCAAAATGAACATACCCAACAGGGCACAACACCATGTCTCATGTAGTTACTACATCCAGCTCCACGTCTAGGAACTGTAGCTGATATTCAGACTACTTTGACAGATCTCGCATTAACTCCTCATGGCCCAGCAACACGTGGTTAAGTGAAGTAACCTCCACCAATATACTACACACACAATGCTAAAGAGAGAACAAGACAAATGCAAGTTTTTAAAATCTCGTCTGGAAAAGAGAAAGGGAGCAACACACAATGGCCCCAAGCTCATAATACATATCATACCCTCATAAACAGGAATGTCATGGATATATGTATTACATATTATATATGTATATCATACAGACATGTATTTAATAAACATAACATTATAATATGCATATTTCACTGCCTTGGCAATGGAATGAGTTCCTTGGTCAGACAATTAGCCGATTTGTCTTCTTGTGCAGATAGAAAATGCCTAAAGTGGAAAACCAGGGGGGCAGACTTCTCTACCATTAACCAATCAAGGTCTACCTCTGGAGCCAAAGTGAAGTCAATCTTGCCCAAACTTCAAGGCTGCTACTCAACACACAATGGAGGAGAAGTGATTCCCTAATGGAAAATCTAGATTCTGTTGGGATGTAGGATGACAATGAATGGATGGTGGTTACTAGTTGTCTAGACTAATATTCATTCTCCCCTTTGTCTTTAATAACAGAACCCCAGATTTTGCTTAGCAAAAACTCACCTGGATTAAAGATCTCTCTGCCCAGCCTCCCCTATAACTAAGTATGGACATGCACCTAAATTCTGGTTAGTGAAATGTAAGCAAATCTGTTATGTGATAGATTCCAGGAATTTTTATCTAGAGACAGCTGTCATGTACCCCTTGCCTCTTCCCTTTTCCTCTTTCTTGCTGTCTGGAACATGGTTATGATGGGTAGCTCTCTAGCTACGATACTGGGCCATGAAGATAAGGCCACTTGTTAGGAATGGTGCAGTAGTGAGGTGGAAAGAACCTGAATTCCTAACTTGATGGAGCCACTAAAACATCCATGAATTGCCTATCTCAAGACATCAATTACATGAGAGAGAAATAGACATTTACCGTTTTTAAGCCACTGTTTGGGAGAGGTATGATAGGTCTGATTAACATTAATCTAGTAATAGGCAACCAAAAAGTTTTCATTTAACCAACATTTATTTGGGATCCTCTTGTGCCACATTCCTTGATCTTCAGTTCCTTTTACACATTCTGCATTCAAACTGACCCTCAAGCTACTCTGACGGTTTGTGCTGATGCTTTTCCATAGTTCTCTGGGTCCCAGTTAAGAGTTCTGCTTCCATTCCCCCCACTTTCCAGGGCTTAGTGTGCCACCCATTCCTCTTCTGGATGAGATTTTCCCTCACCTTACTTAGGAGGATGAGTTCAGATTTTTACATGACCTTATCCATGACCTTTTACATGACCTTAAGCTGGCTTTTATTTAATATTCCAGGGGAGAATGAGTTATTACATATTCCCGGTATTTAACAATGCGTTTACCTGGTTTGTCTTCTTTAAAACTGCTAATTCCCCATTTCCCCTATAGCCTTGACTTTGTCCTCTGAAATGATTTTCTAACCAAGCATCTCCCAACATTATCTACCTCAACAAAAACCTAATTTCAATTATAACGTAATGCAGTTTATATTTTTTTTTAATATTTTTATGGGTTTATGACAGTAACTATACTTGGAATTAGAATATGTGTAAGTGGGCACATTAATGCTTTTTAATGGAAAGAATGGTGATGTATTTGTTCACTAATTTGAAATAGTACATAATAATAACTGTGCTATTTATTGAATTCTTACTATGTTGTAGGAACAATACTGACCACATTAAATTTTATCATCACAGTTAAATCACATGATGACCCTAAGCCACAGGAGCTATTATTGCATACATTTTATAGATGAGTAAGCCAAGGCACAGAAAAGTTTACAATTGCCAAAGATCACACAATAAATGGTGGAGTCAGGATTTGACTGTAAGTCTGGATGACACCAAAACTCTCTGATCCCACAAAAGGAACAGAAATTTTTCATGTGGTGCTACATTATCTGTAGTAATAAATACAGCCTGCCCAGAGCTACACAATCTCTGTATTAGATGTGAAAGGATAGGCATAAGAAAAAAGGTCAATTCCAAACTCCATTTCTTGGCCTTTGGAGAACACAGCCACTCACACATTTTCTCCATTATTCGCCCTGCATCAACCTGTAAAATCCAAGCAGAGACTCAAGAAGACCTCTCCACCGAATAATTCATAAGCCAGAAAATCCACTTGCTCAGAAAATTACAGCAACCAGCACAATGCTGTATATGCATAGTAGGTGCAGTCTCTTAACGAAGACCTTGGGCTTTTCTGGAATCTAGCATTCTTTTCTAAACCTAAAAGCAGTCTTTAAAGGCAGGCTCCCTGATATACACACAGAGCCAAGATACCTGGATTTGCCTCACCAACTGTTGCAAATCTTCTGATTGTAGTGCAAAGTTAGAGAGTAAGCAAGGTCCACTTTGCTAATAACAGCACTGGTGTTGGCGGATGTTGACAGAACGTGTGACAGTTAAGCCACCAGGAAAGGCTATTTGTTTTAGGTATTTACAATTTTACTACTGAATAAAGGGAGACTGCAATAAACAGCCATGCTCACACTGTGCTACCTGTATCAGAGCCCAGTAACCTCAACAAACACCTGAGAGACAGCAACGAGGCCTTGTTACTCACCAGAAACAAGGGAATAAACCTGAAAATCAGTGGGACCATTGAGTCAACAAACAGCATGAAGTCAAAGGTCAACATTACGGGGGGTGGAGAAGAAACAAAATCTACCACAAACCACCTGTGGCTTCTGAGAGCTATTACTAAAAGAAACAAATCTGTATTTCAACCTTCCATGTTTTAAAATGCTAAAATATTCTAGTGTGATATATTTAAGATAAATGTATTTGTCATATTCTTATTGTGGGCAAGAGGGGGAAGTGGGAGCAGGGGATGTTTTAACCTTCAATTCGCACTCTGTCTTTCTAAGAGGCTGCTTCAGTTAGCTGTAACTGGCTTCATCAATCCATAGATCATTTTAAGTATAAATGGTCCCCAACTTGCAATGGTTTGACCTAACAATTTTTTGACTTTACAATGGTGCAAGAGAGATAACGCAATTCGCACTCTGTCTTTCTAAGAGGCTGCTTCAGTTAGCTGTAACTGGCTTCATCAATCCATGGATCATTTTAAGTATAAATGGTCCCCAACTTGCAATGGTTTGACCTAACAATTTTTTGACTTTACAATGGTGCAAGAGAGATAACGCGTTCAGCACACTCCTCAAATTCGGATGGGGTTATGTCCTGATAAACCCACTATAAATTGAAAATATCATGAGTCACATCAACTCTGACTTATACAGAGTCAAAAGCATCTGTATTCAGTTTCTTTGCTTAAAATATACCTCAAATCCAGGGAAACTGTGGATGAGTTATTTGCATATGAGCCAAACTCTCAGAATCAGAACTACCCTATTCAATTCAGTAGTCACAAGCCACATGTAGCTACTCAAGTTTAAATTAATTAAAAATAAAATTTAAAATTCAATTCCTCGGTCAAAAAAGTTGCATTTCAAATGCTCAATAGCCATGTGTGACTAGTGGCTTCTACAGGAATAACCCAGACGTAAACATTTCCATCATCACAGAAAGTTCTGTTGAACAGCACTGGTCTTTAGTCTAGACACCAGAGCAAGAAATTCCTCTGCTAAGAGGTTAAGGCCATGTATTACAGATGCTGTGGATTAGATATCCCACCAAACTCATTGAGGCTTGGTCACCACTGTGACAGTGTTAAGAGAGTGAGAAATCCTATTGTGGTAGTTGAAAGGTGGGGCCTTGAAGAGGTGATTAGATTGTGAGGACCATGCATTAGTAAATGGATTAATCCATTGATGGTTTAATGGTGGTCATGGGTGTGGTTCTGAGGGCTTTAAAAGGAAAGCCAGTGAGGAGGTTAGCTCTCTATCTGCTCCTACCATATTTGCCATGTGATACCCTGCACTGCTGTAGTCAACATCAAGAAAAGACCCTCACCAGATGTGTTCCCTGGACTTTGGACTTCTCAGCCTCTGAAACTGTAAGCAATAAATTTTTTTATAAGCTACACGTATTTCTGTTATAAGCAACAGAAACAGACTAATACAGCAGAAATTAACAGCAAAAAATGCCACCTAATTGTTTTAGTGAATTTGAGTTACACTTTTCACATATTCACAATCATCTACGATTATTTAGTTCAACTATATGTTTTTACTAGTTATGTGTAGCTAGAATTAAATTCAGCTGCACATAAAAAAAAAATTACATACAAATTGACAGTGGCTTAAACACACAATGCTTTCTCTTATGCCAAAGTTGCAGAGATCAGCAGTCCAAAGCTGGTGCAGTAATTTGATTAATTCATCATGAGCCAAGGCTCCTGCCTACTTCCTGTCCATTTCTAGGGAATGAACTTTATAGCCCAATCTAAGATGGTGCCTGGTCCAAGATGGTATCTACAATTCCAGTCCTTATATTTGCCTTCCAGCCAACTGGAAGGAGAAAGGAGAAGGAAATGTATAGGCCCTTTCCTTTAAGGATGTTCCTTAAGTTGCAAATAACATTCCTGTTTGCATCCTACTATTCAAAATGTAACATGGCCACTGCATGGCCACTCTTAGCTGCAAGGGAAGCTGAAGAACATGATCTTTATTCTGATAACATAAAATTAGGGATTTTATTACTATGAAAGAAAAAGAGAATGGCTATGGGAAAGTAACCAGGGGACTCTGCCACACTAATAGTGATGAAAATGGTAAAGTGGAAAAATAAAAAGATATTAAAGAGAATTAATTTTCCTGAGTTCAGGAAACACCGGTAAAAAGCTGAAAAATTTTTTTAATTATTGAGTAAATGAAAATCTCTGAGTTTTTGGTGATTTTCAATAATCCATACAGTCACCCCTCAGTACTGTGGGGGGATTTGTTCCAGGACTGACCATTGATACCAAAATCCGAGAATGCTTAAGTCCCTGATATGAAGTAGTGTAATGTTTGCATACAATGTGTGCACATCCTCCCGTATACTTAAATCATCTCCAGATTACTTATAATACTTAATACAATGCCTACACTTCATTTGTGTGGATTCAATGTAGTATTTGGTGCACAGCAAAATCAAATTTTGTTTTTGGAACTTCATGGAATTTTTTTCTGAATATTTTTGATCCATGGTCAGTTGAATCCATGAATGTGAAGCCCATAGATACAGAGGGCCAACTGTATGTCTCTGTTGACCACCTAAGTGCTACGATTTAAGGAAGACCACTCTACTCCCAAATCCTCTTCCACAGCACTCAAAATTTTTCATTTAACTTTCTCGCATGGCTTAAAATGCCATCAATTACAGATTTATCTCAACAAGTCTTTACAAAATGTGAATATTCCTAGGGATGGTAAAAATATTCATTCATTCTCAATTTATTATTAATTAGTCAAAAATAATTTTTGATCACCAAAACCAAGAATTGACTGAATTAGAGTTTTTTGGGTATGGGGTGGGGTAGATAAGAAGTAACTTTACAACTTTTAGATTAGAAAGACATGAGAGGAAAAGTATACTGGGGCGTTTCATAGAGTAGTTGTGGGTAGCTAAAGAGCAGAATCAGATTACTGGAAACAGAGAAGAGAAGGGAAGGTCAGGAGAGGAGACCGGAAGGGAAAAGAAAATGAAGGAAACAAAAATGGAATTGAGAACAGAAAAGGCATCAAAGATGAATCTCATTATCTTGAAATTTTCCCTACAGTTGACCATGAATATTACAATATTTATGTGCCTTCTTAGCAAAACATGCAAGAACAGAGACTTTTTTCTATGAAAAAATGGAAAGGTATATAGGAAGCTAAAATACAGTGCTCTTCTAAGCCAATAGCATTTCGTTTACACTCAACAAAAGCAAAAAAATTGTATTACCTGAACTAAAAAGCCTCTCTCTTACTGTTTGGAACTGTGTTAACTTGTTCATTTTTAATTTTAATATTGCTGTCCATTTTTTAAGAGATTTTATCTAATAACAGTAATAAAAATGATAGCATTTAACAGGAACTTTGAGGAAGGCACTTTCTAAGTGCTTTACATCTATCATTTCATTTAATTGTCACAACATCTCTGAGGTAGAAATTGTTGTACCCTTTTTGCAGAGAAGGAAACTGAGGTTCGGAAAGGTTAGGTGACTTGCCTGATAGAACACAGGTAATTGTGGCAGAGCCAGGCTCCAGACCTATAACGCCGAGCTCCAGATTCTATGTTCTTAATCCCTACACTGACACTGCCTCTCTACTTGGTACTTGGCAGAAATATAAATGATTCACATCTAGATCAAAAGTGACACCTGAACAGGCCATACACTTTGGACGCCTTTCCCAATAAGATTGACATATGATTGACATCACTTCTGACTGCTTAAAATGTCCATATGGAGGGGGTCTGCAGCTTCCTCCTACAACCTTCTTCGGTGACTTTCCCCGCTTCCCTGCTTCAGTCTCCCCACTCCACCACCCGCACCACCAGACAGCAACCAAGGTGTTTTCTGTCAATGGTGTCACCTAGTGGTCACAAAGAGGAACTCATCTATTTGACTTCCCTTTTCTACACCCTATCCTATTTTCCTCTTTTAGGAGTCTTTTGGCAGAATATATGCACCTCTTTTAAGTCACCACTCATGGATCATTCAATTTCATCTTAATCTTTTTCACTCATATACACTCATCGCCTTTAACTCTCTTTCCTCTCCTCTGTTCTCTTTGGAGGAAGATCTCTCTCCCACTCATCATTGATTTTTCTAGCTGAAACGTTGACTTAGTCATCAGAGAATAGTGGGCTCTGGAGTCACACGGAACTGAATTTGAATTCCAGGTCCATCACATTAATTGTGAGATCTTGACCAAATTGCATAACCTCTCTAAATCTGTTTTTAAATCTATAAAATGGAGACAAATTACCTACATTACAGAGTTGTTATAGGAATGAGATTAATTAAAATAACTTAAGAAAAGCACTAATACCTGTCCACACATAACAGGCATTTAATGAATATCTCTCATCCCCATGCCATCATTAGTAATGCATGAAACAATCATGCTACTGTATCAAGAAAAAGGAAAAAACATTAATTAAAATAACTTAAGAAAAGCACTAATACCTGTCCACACATAACAGGCATTTAATGACTATCTCTCATCCCCATGCCATCATTAGTAATGCATGAAACAATCATGCTACTGTATCAAGAAAAAGGAAAAAACCAATGTCTGTAATACCTAAAATCTTTTAAATAAGTTCCCATCAAAACCTCCACAAGCATCCATCTACTTGCTAGCATTTCTCCTTGTTATAAACATACGGTATTTATTTTTTATGATGAATGAATCAAATATTTATGAGATAAACTGGGTATGTAACTGATGGAGTTTGGATGTGTTGTCCCCTCCAAACTCATGTGGAAATTTAATCTCCAATGTGGCAGTGTTGAGTCATGGGGCGGATCCCTTATGAATGGATTAATGCTCTCCCTTGGGGAAGGGGGAGTAATGAGTGACTTCTTGCTCTATTAGTTCCCATGAGAACTTGTTTATAGGACCTTGGCACCTCCTCTCTCTCTCTCTCACTTCCTCTCGCCATGTGATCTACTTGTACCCACTGGCTCCCTGCCACTTTCCTCCATGAGTAGAAGCAGCCTGAAGCCTGTGTCACATGCAGCTGTTTCAGAATCATAAGCCAAATAAACCTCTGTTCTTTATAAATTACCCAGTCTCAGGTAATTCTGTTATAGCAACACAAAACGAACTAAAACAGTAACCATCATTTACAAACCACTACTTCTATATAAAAGTGCATTTTAAATTCTGAAGAATCATAAATTAGAAATTTCTTCTAGTTTGAGTTTTAAAATTTTGAAAGACTTTAAAGTAAGTGAACCCAAAGGTAAAGAGTTCATTTTACTTTTTTCTTAATGGAGGTCAGGACTTCTAGAATGGTCTGCTCACAAAATAGAGTGGAATGTGTTTGTTGATACACTGAGAAAAAAATGTTAAAATTCCACCTGCTCTAAGAAGCACTGATTATCTTCTTCAAGCATACTTTGTCATTTCACCTACACATGTGACACAGATCTAGCTATAGAAGCCTATGAACTAGCATATGTAGATTACTAGTTTATGTTATTTACCAAAATGTAATGTTGTAAAGGCAGTTCAGTAAAGATAGTCTTTTTAAGAAATGATAGCAGAACAATGGGATATCCACATGCAAAAGAATGAATCTTGACCCATACTACATACCACATATAAAAATTAACCTAATGTGGATCATAGACTTAAATGTAAAAACTAAAACTATAAACCACTGTAAGAAAATATAAGAGAAAATCTTATGACCTTGGGTCAGGCAATGGTTTATTAGATATAACATAAAAAGCATAATACAAAAGAGTAAAAGTTCATAAATTGAACTTCATCATAATTGAAAGCTTCTGCTTATAAAAAATACTGTAAAGAAAATGAAAATGCAAGCCACAGACTGGTAAAAATATTTCCAAGAAGCCAAGGTCAGCCCCCACTGACAGCCAGGAGCAGCACAGGGCACTGTCATGTGGGTGGTCTACTGCTGCCACAGACACTACCACCATGCAGGCTGTTGGCCACAGCCACCACTGCCAGAAGGGTGGCCTGCTACTGCTGCCTCAAGGGCTGTCTGCCACTATAGCAGCAGCCACTGCCATCACGTTGGCAGCCCACCAACCACTCAACTGCATTGACACAAGAAGGGTCGCCCAGCAGAGCCAGGGGAAAGAGATGAGTGAGCACCTGCAACACAGCAGCCCAACCCATAGAGGGAATTATGCTGTTGACATGGTAGCACAGCTGGGGGCAGGAGGTATGTGTGCAGCCCATGCAACTACCTTGATCCAGGTAGAGACATATGCAGAAGCCCTGGAGAGTGCAGAAACCCAGGATAGCCAAACAGAGTAATGAAAAAAATTCCCAACCGCCAGTAAACCATCCCCCAACTAGAGGAAACAAGGAACCAAGAGGATCCTCTGCCTGTAGGAAAGAGAAAAGAGAAACCCTGCCCAGTGTCACCCATTCAAACTGGGGAGCTCCAGTATACACCAGTGCACACATCAGGATCATAGGACACTAGCTGTGGTGCCAATAAGCCCACCTAGGGTCATCTGCCCCAGCCAAAGAGTGACAGGGCACCCAAGCAATTCTCCCAAGAACTCAAAAACTTGCCAACATCCTCAACAACCCAATGCAGTGTCAGTAACCTCAGCAAGAAATGCTAAGTGCCCCACTGCTTAGGCCACAGAGGCATTCATGTACAACTCTAACATTTAATATGGCTAAAGTACCCACATAGAGACTACACTACTGCATCAACCCAGAACCAATACTAAAACACTCTACTATATGGTCACTATGAAACACATTTACAGGAGGAAGTCTCTCTCCTAAAAGCCCACTACAGAGTAATAGAAGGAGCAAACGCTCTACCAGATGACCAGATGTCAATGTAGAGATACTAGAAATTTTAAAAAACAAAAAAAGAAAATATGACACACCAAAGAAGCATAATAACTCTCAAGTACCAGACCCCATAGAGCAGTAAGCCCTTGAAATGCCTGAAAAGGAATTCCAAGCAACAATCTTAAGGAAATGCAGTGAGATACAAGAAGACTCAGTTAGATAACACAATAAAATGAGAAAAACTATCCAAGATATGAAAGAGGAAAGTTATAAAGAGATTAATATCTTTTTTAAAAAATGTAGCAGAACTCCTCAAACCAAAAGAGTCATTCAGCAAAATAAAAAGCACAACCAAGAGCTTAAGCACTGGGCTACAGCAAGCAGAAGAAAGAATTTATGATCTTGAAGACAGTCTTTTCTAAATAACCCAGATGGACAAAAAAAATGATTTTAAAAAATCAAAAAATAGAAGAAAATCTAATCTAGCAGACAACTTTATGTGCACAAATGTTCAAATCATGGGTGTTCTAGAAGGGGAGAAGAAAGGAAGTCATTGAGAACATATTCAATGAATTAACAACAGAAAACTTACTAGGTATAAGAAGAGACATGGACCTTCAGATACAGGAGAATCAAAGATCCCCAAACAGATTCGATTCAAACAGTTCTCTTTGAAACACAATATAGTGAAACAGGCAAAACTTAAAGACAAAGACAGAATCCTAGAAACAGCAAGAGAAAAGTGTCAAGTCACCTATAAGGGAGTCCTCATCAAACTAACAGCAGAATTCTCAGCAGAAACCTTACAAGCCAGGAGACAATGGGATGATATATTCGAATACCAAAAGAAAAAAAACTGCCAGCCAAGAATAGTATACCCAGCAAGGCTATCCTTCAGAAATGAAAGAGAAATAGTGTATTTTGCAGACAAACAAAAACTGTAGGAATTCACCACCACTCAACCAGGTCTACAAGAAATCCTCAAGGGAGTCCTGCATCTGGAATCCAAAAAATGACAGTCACTTCCATAAATGCACAAGAAAGAACAAAACACACTGGTAGAACAAATATGCAAATAAGAAAGAGACAGAAATTTTATCCTATCACCTCCAAAATACCAACAAACACCAAAACCAATAAAAGGGTAAGAAAGAAACAAAAGATATATAAAACATCCATATGAAAATCAATAAAATGCCAGGAGCAAGATAATACATTTTAATAACAGCCCTATATGTAAATGGCATAAATTCTTTACTCAAAACACACAGACTGACTGATTGCAATAAAAAGCTAGACCCAACTATATGCTGTGTACAATAGATTCATCTCACCTATAAAGGCACACACAGAGTAATAGTGAAAGGATGGAAAAAGATATGCAACACAAATGGAAACCAAAACTGAGCAGGAATAGCAATTCCTATATAAGATAAAAGAGACTTTAAAACAAGAACCATAAAAAGAGACAAATAAGGCCATTACATAATGATAAAGGGATCTATCCAGTAATAAGACATAATAATCACAAATATAATATGTACCCAACACAGGAGTAAGCAGCTATATAAAGCAAATACAATTAGACCTAAAGAAAGAGACTACTAAATGATAATAGTTGGGGGCCTGAACACCCCTTTCTCAGCATTGGACAAATAATCTAGGCAACAAATAAACATAGAATCACAGCATTTACACTATATGTTAGACCAATTGGGCTTGGCAGGTATCTATAGAACATTCAACAACTACAGAATATACATTATTCTCATCAGTATTCTCTCATTCTCCAGGATAGACAAAATGTTAGGTCATAAATCTTGTCTCAACACATTTTTAAAAATTCAGACTACAATGGATTAAAACTAGAAATCAAGAACAAGCAAAACTCTGGAACTATGCAAATACATGGAAATTAACCAACATACTCCTGAATGACTTATGAGATCAAAAAGAAATTACACAGGACACCAAATTTGTTGAAACCAATGAAAATAAAGTCAAATCATAATAATACCTGTGGGATACTTAAAAAGCAGCACTAGGAGGAAATTTTACTGTAATAAATGTTTACATCAAAAGAATAGAAAGATTTCAAATAAGAAACTAATGCTACACCTCAAAGAACTAGAAAAACAAGAACCATCAAATCCAAAAACTAGCAGATGGAAATAAATAATTAAGATCAGAGCAGAACTAAATCAAATAGAAACACCCCCTAAAATACAAATGTTCAATAAAATAAAAAGTTGGCTTCTGAGAAAATAAACAAAATAGAGAAACCATTAGATACACTAACTAAAAAAAGAAGAGAGAAGGCCCAAATAACAAAAATCAGAAATGAAAAAGCAGACATTACAACTGCTTATATGAAGAATATGAAGAAATATGAAGAATCATTAGAGAATATTATAAACAACTTTATGTCAACAAATCTGGAAAGCTGGAGGAAATCAATAAATTACAGACACATACTAACTACCAAGACTGAACAAAGAAGAAATAGAAAACCTGAACAGGTGAAAAACAAACAAGGCGATTGAAGCAGTAATCAGTAATCAGTATGGAAATCAGATGGAAACAGAGGTCATTCTCCCAAACTCATTCTATGAAGCAAACATCCCCCGATACCAAAACCAGGTAAGGCTACAACTAAAAAAGAAAACTACAGGCCAATATACTTGATGAATATAGATGCAAAAATCCTCACTAAAATACTAGCAAACAGAATACAGAAACACATATGCAAAATTATACACCAGGATCAAGTGGGATTCACCCAGGATGTAAGGTTGGTTCAATGTATGCAAATCAATAAAGGCGATACACCATATGAATAAAATCAAACACAAGGACCATATGATCATCTCTATAGAGGCTAAAAAAGCATTTGATAAAATTCAAAACTCATTCATGATAAAGACTCTCTACAAGTTAGGTAGAGATGGAAAGTATCTCAACATAATTAAAGCCATATATGATAAACCCACTGCCAATATCATCCTGAACGGGGAAAAGCTGAAAGCTTTTCCTTTAAGAACAGGAACTAGACAAGGATGCCCAATCTCACCACTCCTACTCAACATAGTGCAGAAAGTATTAGCCAGAGCAATCAGAGAAGAGAAGGAAATAAAGGGCATCCAGATTGGAAAAGATGAAAACAAACTGTCCCTGTTTGCAGATGATATAATCCTATATGTCGAAGAGCCTAAAGCCTCTACAAAAAAACTCTTGGAGTGGATAAATGATTTCAGCAAAGCTGCAGGATACAAAATCAACACACAAAAATCAGTAGCATTTCTATTCTCCAATAGTGAACATGCAGAAATAGAAAGCAAGAAAGCTTGTCCATTTACAATAGCCACCAACAAAATAAAATACTTAGGAATAGAGTTAACCAAGGATGTGAAAAATCTCTATAATGAGAACTACAAACCACTGCTGAGAGAAATTAAAGAGGACACAAGAAGATGGAAAGATATCCCATGCTCTGGGATTGGAAGAATCAACATATGAAAATGTCTATACTACCCAAACTGATCTACAGATTCAATGCAATCCCCATCAAAATTCCAATACCATTTTTCTCAGAAAAGGAAAAAACTATCCAGACAGTTATATGGAATAACAAAAGATCACACATAGCCAAAGCAATTCTGAGCAAAAAAATAATAATAAAATAAACCCAGACACATAACACTACCTGACTTTAAACTATACCACAAAGCTATAATAACCAAAACAGTACGGTACTGGCATAAAAACAGACACAATGATCAATGGAATAGAATAGAGAATCTAGAAATCAACCCACACACCTACAGCCATTTGATCTTTGACAAAGGCATCAAGCCTATACACTGGGGAAGAGACTGCCTCTTCAGCAAATGGTGCTGGGAGAACTGGATATCAATATGCAGGAGAATGAAACTAGACCCATACTTTTCACCATATACTAAAGTCAACTCAAAATGGATTAAATAATTAAATATACACCCTGAAACAATAAAGCTTCTTAAAGAAAACATAGGAGGAGAAACACTTCAGGAAGTAGGACTAGACACAGACTTCATGAATTAAATATACACCCTGAAACAATAAAACTTCTTAAAGAAAACATAGGAGAGACACTTCAGGAAATAGGTCTGGACACAGACTTCATGAATATGACGCCAAAAGCACGGGCAACCAAAGGAAAAATAAACAAATGGGATTATTTCAAGCTAAAAAGCTTCTGCACAGCAAAAAAAACAATTAACAGAGTTAAAAGACAGCCAACAGAAGGGAGAAAATATTTGCAAAATATACATCTGACAAAGGATTAATATCCAGAATATACAAGGAACTCAAACAACTTTACAAGAAAAAAACAAGCAACTCAATTAAAAAATGGGCAAAAGAGCAAAATAGGCATTTCTCAAAGGAAGATATATGAATGGCTAACAGACATATGAAAAAATGTTCAACATCACTCAGCATTCAGGAAATGCAAATCAAAACGACACTGAGATACCATCTCACCCCAGTTAGGATGGCTAAAATCCAAAAGGCTCTGAACGATAAATGTTGGCGAGGTTGTGGAGAAAAAGGAACTCTCATCCATTGTTGGTGGCACTGCAAAATGGTGCAGCCTCTATGGAAAATGGTATGGAGGTTCCTCAAACAATTGCAGATAGATCTAGCATATCACCCAGCTATCCCACTGCTGGGAATATACCCAGAGGAATGGAAGTCATCAAGTCGAAGGTATACCTGTTCCCCAATGTTCATTGCAGCACTCTTTACAATAGCTAAGAGTTGCAACCAGCCCAAATGTCCGTCATCAGATGAGTGGATATGGAAAATGTGGTATACCTACACAATGGAATACTACTCAGGTATAAAAATACTACTGCCATTTGCAACGACATGGATGGACCTAAAGAGAATTATATTAAGTGAAACAAGTCAGGCACAGAAAAAGAAATACCACATGTTCTCACTTATTGGTGGGATCTAAAAATAAATAAATACCCAGAAAACTGGGGTGGGGGGGAGACATAACATTTACAATTCCTTGAAATTGATACGACAAGTGAACAGAAAGGACATTGCTGGGAGGGAGGGGGGAGAAGGAGGAGGGAGGGAAGTTTCGGTAATTGGCCACAATAATCAACCACACTGTATATTGACAAAATTAAATTAAATTAAAACAACAACACAAACAACAACAAAAAAGGAGATTGAAGCAGTAATCAGTAGTCTCCCAACAAAGAAAAGCCAAGGACCAGATGGCTTCACTGCTAATTTCTACCAAACTTTTCAGAGGGATTAATACCAATTCTCTTCAAGCTATTCCAAAAAATTGAAACAGAGGCTATTGTCCCAAACTTATTCTATTAGGCCAGCATCACCCTGATACCAAAATGAAAGATACAACAAAGAAGGAAAACTATAGGCCAATATCCTTCATGAACACAGACTCAAAAATTGTCAAGAAAATTTTAGCAAAGAACAACAACACATCAAAAAGATTGTACACCACAATCAAGTGGGATTCATCCCAGGGATGCAAGGATGGTTCAACGTACATAAGTCAATAAATGTAATACACCATATCAACAAAGTCAAGGACAAAAACCATACAATTATCTCAATAGATGCAGAAAAGCAATTGACAAAATTCAACATTGCTTCATGATAAAGATTCTCAGCAAATTAGTAATAGAAGAAAAGTATCTGAACACAATAAAAGCCACATACAACAAACTCACCACCAATATCATCCTTAATGGGTAATAAGCTTTCAGCTTTTCCCTCAAGAATAGGTACAAGAAAATGATGTCCACTCTCACCACTCCTATTTAACATAGTATTGGAAGTACTGGCCAGAGCAATCAAGCAAGAGAAAGAAAGGGTATCAGATTGGAAAAGATGAAATGAACCTATCCTTGTTTGAAGATGACATGATCCTATACATAGAAAAACCTAAAGATTGTACCAAAAACCTCCTTTTAGAGCTGATAAACTACTTCAGTAAAGTTGCAGCATATAAAACCAACACACAAAAATCTGTACCACTTTCATACTGCAATAACAAACTAGCAGAGAAAGAAATCAAGAAAGTAAGCCCATTTTTATTACTCAATGGAAAAAAAAAATACTTATGGATAAATTTAACCAAGAAGGTGAAACATTTTTTTTTCCTTAATTTTATTTTGTCGATATACAATGTGGTTGATTATTGTGGCCCATT
>NW_007735903.1:62211-68141 GCF_000696425.1 Galeopterus variegatus
GTTGTCTTTTAACTCTGTTAATTGTTTTTTTGTTTGTTTGTTTGTTTTTTTGCTGTGCAGATGCTCTTGAGTTTGATATAATCCCATTTGTTTATTTTTCCTTTGGTTGCCCGTGCTTTTGGGGTCATATTCATGAAGTCTGTGTCCAGTCCTATTTCCTGAAGTGTCCCTCCTATGTTTTCTTTAAGAAGTTTTATTGTTTCATGGTGTATATTTAATTATTTAGTCCATTTTGAGTTGACTTTAGTGTATGGTGAAAGGTGTGGGTGTAGTTTCATTCTCCTGCATATTGATATCCAGTTCTCCCAGCACCATTTGCTGAAGAGGCAGTCTCTTCCCCAGTGTATAGGCTTGATGCCTTTGTCAAAGATCAGATGGCTGTAGGTGTGTGGGTTGATTTCTAGATTCTCTATTCTATTCCATTGATCATTGTGTCTGTTTTATGCCAGTACCGTACTGTTTTGGTTATTATAGCTTTGTGGTATAGTTTAAAGTCAGTGTGGTGTAACATTTCTAAAATGAGAACTGCACATCACTGAAGAAAGAAATTAGAGAAGAAACCAAAAAATGGAAAGGTATTGTATGCTCTTGGATTAGAAGAATTAACAATGTGGAAATGTCCATACTATCCAAAGTAATCTACAGATTCAATGCAATCTCCATGTAAATGCCAATGGCATTCTTCAAAGATATAGTAAAAACAATCCTAATATTCAGATGGAACAAGAAAAGACACTGGAGATTGCATGGAATCTGTAGATTACTTTGGGTAGTATGGACATTTTCACAATGTTAATTCTAATCCAAGAGCATACAATACCTTTCCATTATTTTGTTTCTTCTCTAATTTCTTTCTGCAGTGATGTGCAGCTCTCATTTTAGAAATGTTTCACCTTCTTGGTTAAATTTATTCCTAAGTATTTTTTTTCCATTGAGTAATAAAATGGGCTTGCTTTCTTGATTTCTTTTTCTGCTAGTTTGTTATTGCAGTATGAAAGTGGTACAGATTTTGAAGTCAGGTAGTGTAATGCCTTTGCCTTTATTTTGTTTTGCCAAAGCAATCCTGAGCAAAACAAAATAAAGCCAGAGGCATTACACTACCTGACTTCAAATTGTACTTCAAAGCTACAGTAACCAAAACAGCATAGTACTGACACAAAAACAGACACTTGGACTAGTGGAGCAAATAAAGAACCCAGAAATCAATTGACATACTTACAACCAACTGAACATCGACAAAGGAACCAAGAATGTGTACTGGAGAAAAGACTGCCTCTTCCACAAATGGTTCTGGGAAAACTGGACATCCATATGTAGAAGAATGAAACTAGGCTTGTACCTCTCAACATATACCAAAATCAACTGAAAGTAGATCAAGATTTAAATACGAGACATGAAACTATAAAACTACCAGAAGAAAACATAGGGGAAACACTTCAGGGAGTAGGACTGGGCAAAGACTTTATGAATAAGACCCCCAAAACACAGGCAACAACAAAAAAGTAAACAAATGAGAATATATCAAACTAAAAAGCTTTTGCACAGCAAAAGAAACAATTGACAGAGTGGTAGGACAACCTACAGAATAGGAGAAAACATTTGCAAACTAAGCACCCGACAAGGGATTAATATCTAGAATATCCAAGGAACTCAACCAACTTAATGGTAAAAAAAGTAATCCCATTCAAAAATGGGCAAGGGAGTTGAATAGGCATATCTCAGATGACCAACAGACACATGAAAAAATGCTCAACATCACTCAGCATCAGGAAAATGCAAATCAAAACCACACTGAAATATCATCTCTATAGAGCTACAGCTAGGGTCTGGAGATCACAGACCCCTTGAGCCCATTCACAAACCCTTCACATGCAGATCTATGAGCTAGGTAACTGGACAAAATGGTCCTTGGAGCGTTGGTTGAAGAAGGAATAGTCTTTATTCAGCACACACAATCTATGAGCTAGGTAACTGGACAAAATGGTCCTTGGAGCGTTGGTTGAAGAAGGAATAGTCTTTATTCAGCACACACAACACTATGAGCTAAGCAGTCCACATAAAATGGTCCTTGGAGCATTGGTTGAAGAAGGAATAGTCTTTATTCAGCACACACAACACTATGAGCTAAGCAGTCCACAGAGAAACTCAGAAACTCAACTGCCACTGGCAAAGTCCAATGAAAAACTGAGCAGCTGCCAGCAGAGTAAACATGCTCTATTTTTAGACTTTAGCTCTGCCACCAGCTCTGCTTCACAGGCTGAAGAACACACAACAGCAATTAACTAAAATGATACATTGATGCACATGCACACTAACTCCACCCACACGCAACTTGTTTACAGGAAATGTCTAGGGAGGCTGATTAAATTATTCTGTTTTCCCCACAATCTCAGCCAGTTAGACTGGCTATCATCAAAAACACAGAGAATAACAAAACTAAGAAAATAATCTAAGTGATTCAGTTTCAGAAATGACCTATCTGAGGGTGTTTTAACTGATTCAGACCCAGCCCAAAAGTTGTCTGACTGGTCCAACCCATTCTCAGAGGGTTGCTGAACAAATAGAGCTCTTCTTGAGATGGTAATTAGTTACCAGCCCCCATTGTTTTCTTCATTCCCTTGTGTTTCTCCTTTCACAGGGATTTAGCAGGCCTTTTTTGAGGCTTGTCCTGAGCCCTCAGACAAAGAAATTTCTTACAAGGGCATAATAAATCAGGGTAATAAATCTTAGGCATTGTCCAGGAAGATTGTGCATCCTGTAGTACCCTCAGCCAATGAGAAACTGGGGGCAGGGACATGCACACTACAGAATAAATTGCTGGATGTAACTGTTTCCTGCATGTATTGTGCACCCTGTAATACTCTCAGCCAATGAGGAACTGGGGGGAGGGACTTGCATACTATTTAGTGCATGCCTGCTCTTCAGACAACTGAACCTTGCAAGGCTGTTATTAAAGCCTCACTTCGCTGTACATTGTGTCTCCACATCCATCCTTTGGCATTGGATGGGTGAGGGCCTTTCTCACAACAGATACTGATGAAGATGCAAAGAAAGGGGAACTCTTCTACACCATTGGTGGGACTGTAAAGTAGTGCAGTTATTATGGAAAACAGTATGGAAGATCCCCAAACAACTATAGATAAAACTGCCATATGATCCAGCAATCCCAGTACTGGGTATGTACTCAAGGGAATGGAAAACATCACAGATAAGTACAATTAATTATGTTTCAATTTTTAAAAAATGAAATAAAATAAACAAAAATACTGCCAAAACACATATCTGACATGGGACTTGAATCCAAAATACACAAAGAACTCTCAAAATTCAAATGATAAGAAAACAAGCAACCCAATTTTAAAATGGGCAAAAAATTTAAATGCTTTGCTAAAGAAGATATACAAATGCCAAATAAACACATTCAAAGATGTTCTTGGGTAAATGCAAATTAAAACCAAGATGAGATACCCTTACATATCTATTAGATTGGCAAAAAACAAATAAAAAAAGTGACAATATCATGCGCTCACATAGATGCTGTACAATTAGAGCTTTCATGCACTGCTGCTAGAACTGAAAACTGGTTCAGCCATTTTGGGAAATAGTTTAGAAGTGTCTTAAAAACGTATACATATGAGAGTACTTCACAATTTTGTGAAAAAATAGAATTAAAAGATAATACATATCTTTCCATGGACTTTTTGAAGTACCCTTGTACACCTACCATATGATCCAGCAGCCCTCTTCTAGGTACAAAATAAAGGAAAACCTATGTTCAAACAAAAATCTGAATGAAAATATTTATAGTAGCTTTAGACATAATCACCAAAGACTGTAAATTTCAAAAGGAGAGAACAGAACTGGTAAACGGTGAAAAAAAGTGAGCCAAAAATTCAAGGTACCAATCATGCTTTATTAAAGGTAAAGAATTTGCTGGGCTGCCCTCAAAATGGAGGACAGCACCAGGCATGGGGGTGGGAGAGCTTGTATAGACTTTAAGGAAGGCTGCTGTAATAAGGGAGGGGTTTGGTGCTGGTGTGGAGGAGTTTCTATTTCTCAGAAACCACGAGGTTTCTCATAAGGGAAAGGCTGGTGGCCATTTTGTGCTGAGTGTATGTAAAATGGCACCAGTCACATCCAAGATGGTGCTGGTCACTTCCAAAACCTGTCGAATGGGTAAGCAAACTGATGGGACTCAGGATGCACTACACGAAATATGACTATAGGAGACCAGAGTATGCCACCACAAAATATGCCTTTTTAGCATGTTGAGTATTTTGAACTGGCTATTTTGAGAAACTAGAGACATAAGATTAGCTCTGAACATTGACCTTTTGTAAAAGAAATTTACATCTATAAAGGAAATTTCCATTTGTAAGAGTGTCTCTCTCTCTGCACCAGAAAGAAAAGGATGACTAAATCACTAAAGACTCTTAGCCAATAAAGAAGGCATAGACTTAAATCTCCATAATAAACCATACCTTTGTTTTATGGTGCCTTTAACCAAGCCTTTCCCTACACCCTTTTTTCTTTGTTTTGGGGAAACAAAGGTATTTAAGCCTGAAGTTTAATGCTTTTTGGAGGTCTACTCTAGAGATTTACTCATTTCTCTGGGTTTTCTCCAATATATGCATTAGATATATATGTTATATATGTTTTTCTTTATATGAAAAACTTCTCTCTAAAAAGATCATGCCCACTTATGCTACCATTAGCAGTACATGAGATGGCCAGTTTTCCCACACCCTTGTAAAGAATTGATATTATTATTCTTAAAAATAAATATTTTTTCATTCTGAAAGTCAGAAAGTATTGTTTTTGTGTTTTTTAATTATGAGTGAGATTGGACATTTTTCATTTGTTTATTGGCCACTGGGATTTTTTTCCTTTGTAACTTGACTTTGCCCAGTTTTCTGTACAGTATTGATATTGTACGTATGAGAGCTTTTTTCACAATAAGACAATGCGCAGGAATTCTGATTGGCTCTAGGACAATGGCAGTTGCCAGCATCCAAATGTCTGCACACATACTCCCTAAAATCATAACATTCAAAAAGAGAACAAATAAATCACACATGACCCAGGAGACAGAGGATACTCCAAATTTCAAATTACTTGTAAGTAGAGAAATAAGTACTATATTCTAACAGAGATATTACTAGAGTGTCTGCTGCCACTACAAGCCTATTGATGTAGAGAGTGGTGGGAAGGCAGCCTTAAGACACTTCATGAAAACGAGAAGAGATGAGTGGATAACATAGATAAAACACAGACAAAAATCACGCCCCCCCCCCAAAAAAAGTACATCTAACACTAAGCACTTAAATGATAAACACAAATCTGGAGCTTTGTGAGTTACAGGAAATTTGACAAAACTAAAGGCAATAGTCTTGAAGAAGGATTATTTCTGGGGTGGGTGAGGGGAAGATAAATAGAGAGGAGGGAAGTACTCTTCTGATACATGCAAGTGAAGGAAAAGAAAGGAAAATTAATGATTCTGCATGAATAAAAAAGAATCATCAGACATGCCAACAGCTCCACTTCCCAACCACCATTATCATGTCATCCATTAAAAAAACAGCACTTCACTATACTAAAAGAAGAGAATGATCTTAAACTAGGAACCCTCCATAAAATTTCCTAAAAATAGCAGAAATTAGAACAAATTTATTTAAAGCCACTATAATAAGAAAATAGAATATGCAAAGCAAAACATTTCATTGGATAAAAATCTTCCCAAAAAGCTACAAAGCAGAAGAAAATCATAACACAACACTCCAAATAAAACTAAATATTCTCAAACACTTATTTGGAGTTTAGAAAAAACACCTACTGTAAGACCGGCCTAAAAGCACAATTCTTACTTGACGGGAAGGCTCATTTCACAAAGACCAGGAGGCACAGAGATCGATGCAAAAGCAAGAGGTTTT
>NW_007735903.1:68500-69340 GCF_000696425.1 Galeopterus variegatus
TTCACAGCTGTTGGGGTTGTTAGGAGCACTAAGTAAGGTCCTTCCCAGTGAGGCTCCAGGGTCCGGGAATGATGCCATCTGACGTAGACTGTGTCCCCAACCAGGAACTGATGAGAAACTTCGGGGGTCCCAGGTTCATAGGCGGCCCCCAGCTGTGTCCAGATTTCCTTCTGCACCATTTGCAGTCCTTTTAACCTGGCATATAAGTCACTGTTACTGAGGCAAGTGGGTTCAAAGGCATCCCCCAGTGAAGTCAAGGGGGCAGGGGCACCATAGGGAATCTCAAAGGGGGTCAGGTTGAACCGGGAGGGGGTGTTCCTAGCTCTAAACAGGGCCAAGGGAAGGAGCATCACCCAGTCTACGCCAGTCTCCATGGTTAATTTAGTCAGGGCCTCTTTTAGAGTTCTGTTCATCCTTTCTACCTGCCCTGAACTCTGGGGTCTGTAGATACAATGTAATTTTTAATTGACCCCTAGGTATCTGGCCACTCCCTGGCTTACCTTGGCAACGAAGGCGGGCCCATTGTCGGACCCAATTACCTTGGGTACCCCGAAGCATGGGAAGATTTCTTCTAGGATTTTCTTGACCACTATGGTGGCTGTTTCCTGCTTTGCTGGGAATGCTTCTATCCATTCAGAGAGGGTGTCTACAAAAACTGGGAGATACTTGTAACCACATTTACCTGGCTTGATCTCTGTAAAGTCCATTTCCCAATATACCCCAGGTCTGTCTCCCCTGGGTCTTTCCTACTTCTCAATATACCCCAGGTCTGTCTCCCCTGGGTCTTTTGCCAGGTCCCGTGGTATTTTTACAAGCATTTACCTTTTGACATGGCACACA
>NW_007735903.1:70340-71689 GCF_000696425.1 Galeopterus variegatus
GTCTGGACCAATTTGTTTACTCCCAGATGAGTCCATTTGTGCATTTATTCGATCATGGCATGGGCTTGTTCTTGTGACAAGATAGGCTTGCCTGATGCTGCATGCCAATGCCCTGTTTCCTGATGAAAGTAGTTATTAGAGTCCCTTGAGATCACTGCTACATCCTCAGCTGAGTATTTAAACTTGGGCTTATCTGGCTCAGGGATGTTAACCAACATAATAGATGAGGACCCATGGGCTGCCGCCCTTGCCTCTGAATCGGCCAAGTTGTTTCCCCTGGTGATGGGGAATCCCCTTTCTGGTGGCCCAGGCAGTGTATAATACTCACTTTTAGCAGTCTGTGAAGGGCCTCTAGCAGGGCTACGATCTCTGCCTCTTTTTTTTTTTTAGTTTGTTTTTCCTCCAGAGGTCAGCAGACCCCATTGCTGACAAATAGCACCATGCACATGGGCAGTGGCAAAGGCATACCTGCTGTCCATATGGATGTTGATTCTTTTGCCCTCTCCTAGTTCAAGGGCTTTCGTGAGGGCGATGAGTTCTGCCTTCTGGGTGGATGTTCTGGCAGGTAAGGTCTGTGCCCATATCAGGTTCTGACCATCTATTGTAGTGGCTCCTGCCTCTCATACTCCTTCCTCCAGGAAACTGCTGCTGTCAGCTCTCAGTAAACCAGGTGGCTTCGGCGTCCATCAGAGGCTGATCTGACAAGTCTTTCTGCCATCCATGTGCCTCAGCAAGCACTTGTTGACAATCGTGGATAGGCAGGTCGAGGTCAGAGTCCGGCAGCAACATGGCTGGATTTAAGCTCGCGGCGGAGCAAAAGTAACCCAGTCTGAATTCAGTAACAGAGTCTGATAGTGAGTCATGCGANACGACCGAACCAAGACACAGAAATCTTGGGTCTCGTTTAGGACCTGTAAGCTAACACAGGGTGTGACCCCAGTAGCGCGGGCCCACCATCTTTCTGGAGGGGGCAACAGATATGTGTCACCAGACCACTTGTTCACGTTAAGAGTCTGGTTGCACAGCTGGCTGTGTGAGGAAGGGGTATGTGGACTGCTAGCTCCTGGGCCCCACGAAAAGATCTTTAGGCATAAGAAAAGCAAAAGAGTTTTCATCTTACAACACTTAGAACGTCCAAACAATTTTCAGTCTTAAGGGGTGCTCCTTGGAACCCCGGACTTTCCAGGCAGTGTCCTTTGATCCTTGGTCTTCTGGTGGTACAGGCTCCAAGCGGAGATCCCGTCTACCTTCACAGCCATTGGTGTGGTCAGGAGCATCAGGCAAGGTACCTTCCAACAGGGTTCCAGAGATTGGGAGCAGTGTCACCATACAGTGTCCCCAACCTGGAA
>NW_007735904.1:0-3370 GCF_000696425.1 Galeopterus variegatus
AAAGAATTGCCTGTGAAATAGTCCTAAAATGGAGCTATCAAGATGGGATGGGGATGCTGGAGGATAATCATTGCTGTATAGAGACTGCAGCCCATATATTCAAGCTCTATGCACATCTCTCCCAAATGACCAAGCCGTGGCCATTCCTCAGGCCAGTGATACAGCAGTCGGTACTTGCAAGAATGGACCCCAACTGGAACCCTCAAACTGTTGGGATTGTAAAATAGTACAGCCATTTTTGAAAACAGTCAAAATGTTACACATAGAGTTTAAATGTTAAACATAGAGTTTGGCAATTCTTCAAAATGTTAAACATGGAGTAACCACACTACTCCGAAATTCCACTTCTAGGTACATTCCCATGAGAAATAAAAACTTAGATCCACACAAAAATGTGCACACAAATGTTCGCATCAGCATTACTCATAGTAACCAAAAAGTAGAAATAACCCAAATGGCCATCATTGATGAATAGATAAACAAAATGTGGTACATCCACACAATGGAATATCATTTGGCCGTTAAAAGGTATGAAATTCTGGGTCGAGCCCGTGGCGCACTCGGGAGAGTGTGGCGCTGGCAGCGCAGCAGCGCTCCCGCTGCGGGTTCGGATCCTATATAGGGATGACCAGTGCGCTCACAGCACTCACTGGTTGAGCGTGGTGCGGCTGGTCTCAAAAAGGACAAAATAAAATAAAATAAAATAAAATAAAATAAAATAAAAATTAAAGAATGTTGCATGAAAAAGTAATAGCCAGAGTTATATATAGGACATTACCATTCAATCTACACACACACACACACACAACTACATGTTTTAAACAAGAATGCATGCAGATTTCAGAACATATAAATATGTTAGAGTGGGTGTCTACAGAAAGAGAGGAGAATGACAGTGGGAAGTGAAGACAGAGGGGAGAAAACAGAGCAAGACTGGGGACTTTTCTCACACCAGTGATGTCAATGTATGCTGGTCTAAAAAGTTAGTTTGCAGCGTTGATTAATTCAACTCTCTGCCCTGAGGTTTGAAAGAAAAATTAATACATAAAACAATCAAAAGAAAGTTTAAAAAATACATTGTTTCTTAATGAAGCAGCAGCAATGGATGATCTTGTACGTTTCTGAAACTAGCACGAGCAGCAGAATGACCAGGCACAGCACCCCTGTAAGAGCAAGGGAGAGTGTCTGCATCCCTTCTGTACAGGTGAAGGGAGTGCTTAGGTCAAAAGCAAGGAAATATATTTTAGCTTCCCTTGAAAGGATAAGGTACTGCCTGCACAATATATAGGTAATGAGCAAAGTAATTTATACAAATTAATCACCCAGAGTTGAGATACACAGTCCCCAAAGTTCCAGGAAGAGCTTCCAAAAGTAGGTAGAGAGAAGTGAGTAGAAAGAAAAAGAAAAACTTTCTTTTACCCTTTTTACTTACATTGTTTTATTTTGATTGGTTTTGGTTTAGGCTTTGGCATGGACACTGGGAGTGAAATAGACTTCTTAGATTTTATTTTTAAGGAAGGAATTTTTCAAGAATGAAAACTTTACTAACTTGAGAGGGCTGTCTCTGGGACTGTAACATTGATCTACACGGTGTTGAAATGAAAACCCCTTCTTAACAGTGACAGACAAAATGCTGCCCTCCAATTCTTTATCTGCCTCTTCCTACTGTCCCTATGGCTAATGCTCCCGGAGAGGGGCTGACCCTGCCAGCCAATTACATTATGCTAATATGGCTGTTCCTCTAACTCCTGCAGGGGCATTCACCACACAGAGCAGTTCCCAGATTTATATTGTCTCAACTGGGTTAATGGATCTTTCCAGCTGCCCACATGCTCCCTTCTCTGCTTCCAGCTCTCGGAATGCACAGCAGTCACTTTGAGAGGCAACAGTGTACTTTCCAAATGACTGTTCTGCAGGCTCAGGGCTGTGCAGAGGCCAGTCTGGGCATTATCCTATATGTCTTCTCAGAATGCACTGTTTGTCTTAGGGAGCCCTGTCCTTCAGAGAAACTGTTTCCTAAGAAAATACACTTCTTTCTCTTTCTCTCTCTCTCTCTCTCTCTCTCTCTCCCCCCCCCACCCTTCTTTTAACATACTGCTAAGTACTCGGCAAGCATGTCAGCATGCTGAAGCTTCTGTGTTTCACAGAGCACACATCACCTCGCAGTAAGTCTCTCAGAGCAAAACTTAAATTACAGTCATGCATACTAGGAAATCTGCACTAGACTGCTATTCTGTTGAAAAGAGACAGTCCTAAAATTTTGGAAGATAGGTTAGAACACACATTTGAGAGTGTAGACCTTTCTTCCAAACTCAATAATTCATTGAAAGTNGGTTAGAACACACATTTGAGAGTGTAGACCTTTCTTCCAAACTCAATAATTCATTGAAAGTCTTGTGTAGCCAGCATCCCAGTACAAGGTCCAAGGCTCACATATCTCTGGATCTACCAGGATTTACAAAGCACGGCCATGTGCCAGACCGTGAGAGAAAAAATAACAAGCAACATGTAACTATAAAGCAATGAGACCAGCTCCTATAAGTCATATTTCAAAGTCAATTTCATTACCTTAGAAGCATACAATGTATGGGACAACAATAAATGCTAAGTTACAGAAAGACAATAATAGCCGTTAAAAATCTAGCCTCCTCCAAAGAAAGTTACTTCATTAGCTATAGACTGTGAAGGAGCTTAAGGATACTCATAAAACCCAGCATTTATCAAGGCAAAAAATAATCATGTCATTTAATGATCACAACACTCGTGAGAGATAGGTATGATTAACTCCATTTTACAGGTGAGAAAACTGAGCTCAGGTGGGTTAAGTAACACAGTGAATCACATATTAGTGACTGGCCTCCAGGCATCTGGTGCAGGAAGCCTCCGTCAACACCATGCCCACTCCCTGTGTGGGCTCCTACCAGTCTCACAGGAATGTGGCATTGTGATAACATTTTGGAATACCCTGATTTTATATTAAGCACAGAATTTGTGAAATAATTCACAAAACAAAAAATCAAATTTTCCCCAATAGATTGAATTGAGATCTGTTCTGATGAGGTCTAGCTAATGGAAGCCCATCCTTCAACCCAAGGTATCCTTAACTCATATGTTTTATGACTTAAAATAATATTTGGAAAACAGACTTTTAAATGGCTGACATTGTTATATGGCAGCTACAAAGAATAATAGAAAGCTACTGGTAATGACATGGAAAGATGCCTAGGATATATAATTAAGTATTTTAAAAAGACATGGGCAAATAATTTCATTTGGATAAATAGAAAAGGAGAGATGGATATATATACATGGATAGGCAGACAAACATAAATGCATAACATTTTTTTTCTGGAATGCTATAAATTATGAT
>NW_007735904.1:4546-6583 GCF_000696425.1 Galeopterus variegatus
AGGGTGAAGGAGGACAAAGATCCAACATCGCGGGGAGGCTCGGAGGCCACTGAGAAATGCAAACAGCCAGATGGCATCAGCTGATTTGTTTTTAACAGGATTTAACATTAAGTAATGTACCCCCCAAAATGTACACCCAGTAAATGAAGGCTGTAATTCCATCTTGGTGTTATGGTGACATGAAAATCCACTCAAGCTTTTCCGTCAGGGTTTATGAAGTTATCAAAGCCTCTTGATGGAATTACAACACTGTTATGTACAGCTGGAGGGACATTACTCCTTATCTTAACAGCAGTTAAAAGCACAGTGGCACAAAAGGGCACTAAAGTACCAGTTCCTTATTAGTGAGCAGCAGGGAGAGGGACACATGCTCGCGCACTCGCGTCCCTCTGCATTACTAAGGGGCAAAGGGCTGCATTTTCCTCGCTCTCTTCTCTTTCACAAGCATTTACAGAGCTGTTCACAGGTAACACGGCGTCTGAAACAGCCAGTGTTTTACCACCTTCTGGACATGAAGGAACATTGGCAGGTAATCAATCTGTGTTCCCCAGCGCCCCTCTCCCCAAAGAGGAACCATAAACATATTAAGCAGGAAAAACGACTTAAGATATCTAAAAATAAATAGCGCAGAGGTTATGAGCACAGGGTCTGGATTCTATCTGGACTGGAATCCGGCTCCACCACCTACTACCTGTGTTACTTTGGGCAAACTACTTTCCCTTTCTGTGCCTCAATTGCCTATAAAACAGAAGTAATAAAGGAGCTTACTCCTTTGGTAGTTGTGAGGATTAAATGAGACACTGCCAGTTAAATGCTTGGTACAGAGTCTAGATATGAAGTAAGTCCTTGTCAAATGTTAGCTGCCATTATATTATCAGCAGCATTATCATTTTCTTCATTTAGCATAAGAAAAAGCCCCAAAATATAAAACTATAAGTAGCTTTAAGTAAGGCACTAATGAGTTTAAGAATAATGGATCCATGATAGGATTCTCAGGAGAAACTAGAAAGAACAGTCAAGATAACCCTAACCTTTGAAATCAACATAAAGGAGAACAAGAGTGACCTTTTTAACTACAGTAGAAGCCATTGAGACACAGTAGTTAGTTGGACACAGTAGTTAGTTGGACACAGTAGTTAGCTGGCTAACTAAAAAGTTGAATCAAGGGGAAGGACCATAAAAATGACAGGTGTATACTTTCAACATCTTTTTAACTTAAAACATATAAACACACATGGCTGCTGATCTAGTGATTTTTAACAGTAGAGCAAGAACTAAAAAACCATTGAGAAACGATCTGAATGCAGAAGCTTGTGTGTTTTCATACATACTTCACAAGATTTTACAGTTCTCACCCATACTTAATTTGATAGCCTTTCTAAGAGATTCGCCTGTATTAAGGATTTGCAAGCATTCAAACTAGGTCTTTCCTTTCACGCTCATGTTTTATCCATTTAGTTATAATTCAACTAAGTTATGGAATTGCAACAATAGGTACAACTGGCCTTGACAGTTTGGGAACACAACTGACATTTGGTAAGCACACTAAAGTCTGGTAGTTGCAAGCACTCAAGGGGTCATGGGCATCAGCAGGTATGTATTAGGAGAGAATCAAGAGCATCAGCTAATCTGATAGGTGGGCTCAGTGGGGTCCATAAAAAGAAACTCTACCACATGCTCTTGACTATCATGGCAGAGGGAGGGAATCAGGCAGAGAGCCCCGGGTATCCTTCACACTAGCAGCTCCTACCTGACATTCTTAAAATCCCACCTTACTTTCCTGTTCTCAACTCTTGGTTGCCATCAACACCAGATTCAACCCTAAAAGCTGTCTAGGACCAGGGAGGAATACAAATGTGAACCATCTGAAGAACCAGAAAAAGAGCAATTTCTAATATACACACAAAATTTTGTGACATGACAGTAATCCTGTTATTACTAAGGCCTAACAACAATTACCTAATTAAATGGTGTAGGAGAATTCATTGGGTTTGCGGTTAGAAGATGTGGGCAGAGGCAGCCCCAGGCAAAGCATGA
>NW_007735904.1:7519-10040 GCF_000696425.1 Galeopterus variegatus
AACAATTAATGAGACTCAGTGTTATTTTCCCCAAAGGATTGTATATTACAACCAATAAACAAAGTATCAAAATAACATATTAAAAGAATAAAGTTTAAATTGTGGAATTACAGGCCATCTAAAGAGATTTAGGATACTCAGAAAAATTATACTAGCCCCTTTGAAATCACACTAAGCAAGAGACCAGGTGCTCCATAGTATAAAATAGGCTGAGAAACTGGCACCAGTGTGGTTTTGGAAATGCCCTTTACAAAATATGTTAAAGTCTTCAATGTACCTTGAAAATATAAACTGGTCTCTCCAAACTCTAGGCTTGATGTCAAATTTCCCTGAAAGACCCCCACATTACACATGTACCATGCATCCTTGGAAACAGCCATAACAATTTATGCCCAATGAATGGGAAAGAATGTCGATTTTACTTGCTTTATGACTTGGTTGACGGTGGGCTGGTAACCAAAAACGTCTGTGCTTATTTTCAGAACTGATACCATGACGTTCCATCAACCACCATTTGTCAAGTTCCCACAAGGTGACGATGGTGGATTTTGTCTTCGGAGGATGTTAAGAGCTGGGAACCTTGACACATTCAGGGACCTTGCCTTTACTCAGACTGAAACTGAGTGACTGAGGTTAGGCTAATCTACTTATTAGGGAACAGACTTTCCCCCAGTCTGAAGGTCCGCAAGGAATACCTGTCAACTACAAAACACTTAATTGCAAAATAATTTCTTTTATTGTATGGAATAAAATATGAGCTAGGAATACAGATGTGAGCTACAGAACAGGCTGTTGCTAATCTCCTGATAAACAGAGTCTTTCATTCAAGTTTTCTCATCTACTTTGTGCCTTAATTTCCTTATTTGTAAAACACAGAAAATTAAAGTACTGTTCCTATGCCTTCGGAATGCTGAGAGACTTAAGTGTGTATTTAAGACACATGCTTCACAGTTTAGCAGTAAGTGACAGCAGATAGTTAAGGTGGGCTAGTGACAGGCAGTAGATGTTTATATTAGATCCAATGGGATAACCAATAATGATACTAATTAACTAATTAATTCATAACAGTTCACATTTACTGAGTACTAACTATGTGTCAGGTACTGTTCTAAAAGCTTTTAATATATTTCCAAATTTAATGCACACAAGACCTTTCTGAGCAAGACACTGTTATTATCTCCATTTTATACAAAAAGAAACTGAGGCACAGGGAGGTTAAGCAACTTGCCAGTGATATATNTCCATTTTATACAAAAAGAAACTGAGGCACAGGGAGGTTAAGCAACTTGCCAGTGATATATACAATAACTTTTCCAGTTGGTATGCTAAAAGGTGGCAGACTAAAACTATTAAAGTAAAATACAATAGCAGGTCATTAACTTCATGCCATAAAGTAAGTCCTAGCAAACTTCAAAGAACTCAAATCATACTGAATATGTTCTCTGATAAGAATGGATTAAGCTAGAATTAATAACAAAAAGATATCTAGAAAAATTCCCAAATTTTTGAAATTAAAACAATGTTCCTCTAAATAACCCATGGGCTAAAAATGAAATCACAGTGAAAATTAGAAAATATTTTAACTAAATGACAATAAAAATATAATATTTCAAAAATTGTAAAATGCAGCTAAAGTTGTGCTTAGAAGAAAATGCATAGCTTTAAATGCATATATTAGAAAGGAAAAATGGCTGAAAATCAATTATCTAAAGTATCCATCTCAAGAAGTTACAAAAAGAAGGATAAATTACACCCAAAGTAGAAATTATGAAAAATAAAAGCAGAAATCAATGAAATAAGAAACAAAAATACAATTAAGAACACTAACACAGCAAAAGCTACATGTGAAAACACTAATAAAATTGATCAACCCCTAGCAAGACTAGTCAAGGAAAAAAAAGAGAGGACCCATAAATTATATCAGAAATCAAATAGGGGACATTGCTACAGATGCCACAGAAAACAAAAAGATAAAGAGGATATTTTTAAAACTTTATGCTAATAAATTTGAAAATTTTATTTAAAAGGACAAGTTCCTAGACCATCCCAATTTATAAAATAGACACCAAAATAGAAAATCTTGATAGATGGAGACAAGACAGATTCTTCCCCTGGTACTTTGAGATGCTGTTTTGCAAAGGAGCTGTGTAAATATATCTTGACCACTGCTAAAATATTATTGTAGCATTACTATTTAAAGTAGCTGCAAGCTTTTTAAGGCAGGTAAAGATACTTTCTTTTTTCTTTTTTTTTTTTTCCTTTTTCCGTGTCCGGCAACGGATCGCAACCCTCGGCGTTGCTCCCGCGCCTCGCTCAGCCAGTGAGCGGGAACCGGTCTGTATGTGGGATCCGAACCCTCGGGGGGAGCGCCACCGCGCTTCCCAAGCGGCGCACTATAGCAGTGCGCCACTGGGCTGGCCCGGTAGAGATACTTTCAATGCCCCTGTCTGTGGCAAAATGTCCTAACTGTGAATACTAGGTCTCTACTTAAAAGGAGGCTAAAATTCAAAGCCATGTTTTC
>NW_007735904.1:11638-14335 GCF_000696425.1 Galeopterus variegatus
ATCTGTAAAATGGGGTGATTATAGTATCTGCCTTCTAGGTTTTGGGGGATTTGTTTTGTTTTGTTTTTGTTTGTTTTTTAACAAGAAGAAACACAAAAGTACACACAACAGTAACTGGCACTTAGTTAAGCTCTCAATAAAAATAAAGTGTACCTGTTATGCATTTTTCTTCTTCCAGTCCATCACCACCTCTAACTTTGTTTTGGCTTTACATTTTAAAAACCAAAGTCTACTTTTTGTCCCTGTTCTTTAAAGCAAAACATTGGCATTTGAACCAAAAAGCCCCTCTAAATACTTACATGGTGCCCAGAATAGAGGAGGATTTACAGCTGAGCAAATGATGTTAGCGCCACCACAAATACTTTCAGCAAACGGCAATGTGGGAGATTGCAACAAAGGACAGGGTGCCTGTGCCTTGTTAAAATGAGTTAAGAGATCACGGAAGCAACATACGGATTTTCTCCTCAGCATTTTTGTAAGTGACATTTAAAAACATTTCACTTGAATTTGGTCACATTCATTTGCAGAGATTTATTAGTGAAAAATAAAAGCTGTCCTGTACATCAAAGTAGGGTATGACTAAGCCGTCCTGTACATCAAAGTAGGGTATGACCAGTAGGTGTGTGGTTAGAAACCCAAACTGTATCCAAAACTGCTTAATGGAAAACAAAGAACGGATGAGAACAGGAGGGATGAGCATAGAGTGAGTGCGATGCAGAGGGCTCAAAACTGAGACATGCTTCCTTCTCATGACAGATCCTGGCTTTATCTTTTATCTCCAGCAAATCAGTTATGAATTTTTAAGATTTGTAAACATAAGCCTTCTGTTCTAAGTTCATGTTTCTTTCACTAATCTTACTGTCTCTTTCACTGATGGGAGCGTCAAGCAGTTCCCAAGTCCTGACGGTGTTAGCTCTCCTGGACTCATCTCAGTGAATGGTGTTCACCGCCGTCTGGCGAGCCCAGCTCTGCCTGGGGCAGGTTCCCTGCACTCATCTCAACAGACAGTGCTCAGCTCTGTCCGGTCCGTCCAGCTGTCTCCACCATCATCTCCATCCCCGTCCGTATCCACGTCCGTCTCTGAGGAATCTACATCAGCTGCACTGTTAAATGTATGTTATAGAATATTCTTTTGTGTTTTGTTGGTGAAGTTCTGAGCTATTCTAAACATTTATTGAAAAAAAAAATGGTAACTGCGTGAGATGATGGACATGTTAATTCGCTTCACTACAGTAACCATTTTACTGTCTTTTTGTGTCTCATAACATCATGCTGTGTACGTTGATATATACAATAAAATTTATTTTAAAAAAAATATCTGTTGGACTTCAGTGAATATACCAGAGTGGTACAATCCAACCTCTCCAAACCTGTTTCCTTGCCTGAAAAAATGGAGCTAATCCTCCCATCATGTAAGATGGCTATAAGAATTAAATCAAATTGGACACATGAAGCTTCCAGCACAGTTATGGTACATGGTACATGCTTAGTACATTGTAGCTAGTATTGCAAGAGACAGGCATGCTTAAGCAGTGATACTGGTTTTAGAAAAAACAAACCAGCATCAATCAAGTATGCTGAGGGACTCTGGGCTTCTCCACTTCCTGGTAGAGTGACCTTAGGCAGGTTACTAACCACACTGGGCTCAGTCTCCTCATCTATGAAATGGGCATAAAATGGCTACTTTTCAGAGTTATATAAGGATAACGTGAAACTAACTATAATTGTGCACATAAATAATACTGATGGACAACATGTAACACTTAAAAACAATTACATGTTCAGCACCTGGTGAGTATTCAGTGAACAGTTGTAGATACTGTTTGTAAAGGTCCTAATGCTATTAACAATGTTAATAATTTGAGACTGATGACTGGCTGTGGACTGGATTGCTGGAGGTAACCTTGGTTCCACAAGCCCTAGGCTGGTCAGGCCAGCACAGAGCTGCCTCGGGAAGCTCTCAAATCCTACTGCAGGAACTTCAGCTCCCGCTGTGTCAGGCCTGCAAATGGCAGGGACAGAGTTCCCAGCACTAGGAGAATCCCTGAATTTCAGAGCTGGAAGGACATTTGGCATTTGGCAGGCAGGTGGCAAAGACAACATTCCAGGGAGATGCGAGGTGCGACGAACTGGAGGAAAGGAAGCAAATGGATACTAACCAGACCCTGAGAGGGGTGAAGGAACAGGCAGCGATATTGTATGGCCTCTGCAAAGTCTAAGGCATGCATTCCCACTCTTCTTTTGAAACCAGTCTACATCTTTGAAACAGGAAGAGAAAGCTGGACAGAGTTCCCATCATGTGCCCTATAGGCCCAGGGTGCTTTTTGAGCGTTGACCTGCTGGTTTCTCAGCATCGGTGAGACAGGCAGGCGGCACATTGTCTCTGCTACATAGATGGGGAAATCAAGATACTCTATGAGAACTGACTTGCAACAATAAACACTTCAGCAGTCATGAGAAAGACCCAGGGTCTCTGAGGGATCAATTCACAGCTCTGAGCTCCAGAACCATGTTTTGCAGTGATGTGCTTCAATTAAGTTGAGACATTTTTTTTTTCATTCCTTCTTTTTAGATCAGAAACCTGAAGAACACAATCAGCCTTCAAAATGTAGAATCTTGGTTGAATAAAGGTTAGCGTGGCCCAACCGAGGAGAAAAAGAAAAGTGCTAGAGGAATGGCTGGTCTAGGAGGGCAGAG